>NW_019398241.1:0-19111 GCF_000591075.1 Eurytemora carolleeae
ATCACATGCTTCATGAGTTCCTGCACACATGGCACGAGATGCTGTAACCTGTAAAGTGAATAACATTAAAAGTATATAATATCTGTTTGGTTTGGTTATAGTCAAATTTCTTTCAGATCACTTTTTCTACCTTGGGCTGATCAGAATAGTTGAGGCGACACTCAAATACAGAAAGTGTTCGTAAACATCTTCAGCAACTACACCCTAAATAAACTTTAGATGTATTTCAAATTCTATATTACTTTATTACCAGTGCTTATGATCAATTTAATTTTGATGCGGATCCGGATCCTGGATCCGCACTGAAAAAATGCATCCGGATCTGGATCCAGGGTATTTCTTTGAAATCTACTATTTTTTTTTAGCAAAGATTGTGGATTCGCATATTTTAGAAGATCCAGATCCAGGAAGCCAAAATCTTGCGGATCCAATGGATCCTTAGTACTGTTACACTAACGGAAAAATTATTAATAAATCAAATTAAATCAAATCAAAAAAAAATGTTGAAATGAAACTATGAGTTAAGGGACAGGTTTTTGGATGTGGGTTTTCAGCCCAGATCTAGTTTTAAAAAAAGTTTTGATTTTTTAAATATGATCCATCTCATTTTGGATGCATTAAAAAAATTGTATTTTGGTAGAAAAAAAAATGTTAAAGAGCAACACGACAAAATTTAATCCATGCAACCATACCTTTCATTTATTCCTAGGCTTCTCTACTGAAAGTTAGAATGGATCTCCCTAATTGATTTGTACCTTTAAGGCTAATTTCAGAGTGTAAAGGAGGGCTTGACGAAATTCTGTTCCCTTGTAGTAAGGAATATCCTAAATATTTGTATTAAAGTTAAAATTTTTTACTTAAAGCTGATTCACAACAAAAAATGTTTCATTGATCATGATTTTTAAAAAGCTCAGTTTACTGCACTAACTGACGATTTCATCTTAAATATAATATTTATATATTGAAGGATCAAAATAAAGATAAAAATAATGCATAAAAACTATTTTTTTTAAACATTGAAAACAGAAATGGAATTTTTCAAAAGACAAAAAAATTATATTGCTGAAAATTTAATAAATAATCTTTTTCCATTTAATAGAATTATGTACTTACATTGAAAGAGCGGCGTTTTCTAATGAAGTCCTTCGTCATACAGGCCCCCATCATCAATAATCTTCCAGAAATAATCTCGAGTTGTGTTTCACTGAGCTTGTAACGGCATCTTCTCACTCCTCTCTTACCCTTCGTCCAATACTTTAGCAACCGTTTTGTGCACCCTAAAAAATATAAATTGTACATCTACAGGCATTTTTCTTCTATCTTAATGCCAAAAATCTATTATTTTGTCTCAATTATTGTTTCAGAATTGTCATAAAAAAATCCATACAATTTGGTTAAGTTTAAATAAATCTCTACGTAAGTAAAAATTTTTAAGTTAAAAAATGAATTTAGAAGATGGAAATTGAAAAATATTTTTGCAAAATTATCTCCTCATTTCTTTCCGATAAGATAAATAATCTCAGAAAAGGCTAAATTGGCAATGCGCAATTTATTATAAAATTTTTGTTTTTGCAAATTTGCAGAATTGAAACTTTAAACAAAAAAGTTCAAATGTAAATGTCAACAAAATCGGCTTTTAGAACCACTGCAGGGGGGGGGGTCAAGAAAATATACAAAAAAAATGTGTGGTAATTTGGGTGCTTAAACTCGACTTAAACTAAACTTTTTGTATCCCAGTTTTTACCAAGTCTAGGTGAAAACTTGGATTTAAAACTCCACTTCAGATACTTTCAGGTTACTTCCATTCATTCATTCTCTTCAATACCATTTAATTTAATCCTAATTAATCTGAAGATAATTCTCTTACCTAAGCAGATGCAATGTAAATAGTCGCAAGCAAAATCAGAGACCATATCAAGCTGCTCGTCTACTTCAGCAGGGATCTCAGTGTTTACATCTAAAATGTACACAAGCCCTATACTTAAATAAATACGACGGTATTTAATTTATGAAAATCGCATTGTATAAAACCATTTTTTTAGTTGGGGAAAAATTTTACAGTAAATAATCCTGAAGAGAGGGGGGAGGGGGTAAAAACTATTCAATTTCTCAGTTAAATCACCCTTCATAGACCGTTTTGGTAGACTAAATATGAATATTTCTCCATTCTTAAAAACATATTACCATAATCATAATTTATATTTTTTTTTAGTTAAAAAAATTCTGACCTGAATGGTGCTCAGGATCCCGTCTATCCCTAAAACTTCTGTTTGTCCTCTTCTTCAGCTTTGTATAATCTGACTCCTTGAAACAAATTCCTCCTCCAATTGGTTTATACCCGTGTTCAGTACATCTGCCAAACGATTTGAACGCTAAACAAGTAGGATAATAATTATTTTCTTCAATAGGAGGGAGTCCTCATGATCCAGAAACACTCTAAAGATTTACATTGAGGGGGGTTTAAAATCTCCATTTGGATTATGTAAAAATTCCCTTATCAAGTGTTCATTCAGTAATTTTGTATACTTTATGGCATAAAAGTCATGATAAAATATTCAAAATAAATAATCTCAAACTTTATGATTTATTCATAAGCTAGACGAGCATTACTGTCCATTAACGGATCCAAGATCTATCCTATTCAAAATGTACTTGATCCTTAGTACATAATATTTAGTAAATTTACTAACGATCTTCTTAATTATAACATAAGTATAAATAAAACATTAATATTAATATCCGCAACGACAGATACTTCTGATATCTTAATTATAAGACTGTAAACGTAAATTCAACTAACCTTTTATTTGTTTGTGGTGTGTCCGATTAACAACAAAATTCTTAAAAGCCATGTTCAATCAAGTAAGAATTAGATGTCAATGTTTAATTGTCATTTTAGATTTCATAGTCAAAATGCGTTAAGCATTTCTGTGCTTACCTTAAGATCCTTGTTTTTGTAAAACAATCCTTCTCTCCTCGCAAGTTCCTCCATTGTGATCTTCATAAATTCTTGATTGGCAGGTTTTGTAGGGCTATTAGAGATTAGAAGAGGGACCACCACAGGAGGACTGAACATTAACACTGTCATATTTTTAAATCTTCGCCTGTGTTCTTACTCTACTCTGAGTAACATTAATGGGAACTAACGAAAAATTATATGGATTCAATCAAACCAGACATCATCATACATACAGGGATTACTTGAGGCATCCTTCATATTGGTTGTAATGTTATGTCTTGTCTACTCTGAGAGAAAAATTAAATAAATTAGCAATTTACCAAATGTTGCGGATTGTCATCATCAAAGGCCAGAAATTCTTTGAGCTACTCTTAAACAACAGAATGCCATCTTAAAAAAAAAATTTAAGTGTTTACTTTTACTTCGTGTTACATTTGTCGTTATTTTTATCAATATTATGAAGACGACCTTTCTATTTAAGTTTTAATTCCTAAAATTTTTTTAAAATTAAAGTTTATAAGTAACCAAAAAGTAGCTGTTAATAGAATGCTTCTCTTTCTTTTCATGTTTTTGTGTATACGCTATCCATGATGTTTGTAAGCATGGTAGAAGTTAAAATTAAGATATGCAATCTTCTTTGTATTGCAAAATATGACGAGAATATTTACCTAAATTTAATTGTATTTTAAGCTCCGAAACATTCCTCAATGTAGATGATGGATATCTAAAAATTCAAATTTTTTACCATTCAGATACAATACAATTTAAAACACTTATTGAAATTATGTTTAAGCATGTTCTTTTTGGGCTTGTTTGTCATATGTTATAACGGCTTGACAGAAGCAGTCCAAATTTTGTGATAAGGAGCTCAAAAAAAAATATCAAACTTCTAACCGTTTTTTAAATTTTAGACTTTTTAAAATTTGTTATTAGAAACAGTCAGGAAATAATTTGTGTTTATTTTATTTGTATGTATGAAATGCGATGCATCCAGATAAATCAACAATTAACCTGCACCTTTGAACCATTAATTATGACATTATTCCAGGGAAAATGCAGATAAAATACCTGTCAAGAAAGAAAATAGTGTCAAGAATTGACACTATCTGATCCTTTACTGTATAGTAGAAAACTTCCATTCCGGAAATCTGGTATGTTTTTATTCCTCTAGGCGTTTGCTTTAATGTCCTAAGAATTATAGAAAACATTTTTACAGGTCTCAAGAAATGTTTATTTGTACGACTCATCCGACAAAGCAACACTTTCGTTTCTTAATATTGTTCATTTTTATTTTAAAATTTTTAAAAATAACTTTTTTTTAAAGTAAGAGAATCCATGATTCAATGCTGTAAAAAGTTTGCTCGTAAAATACATCAGGATCAATTTATGAATCATTGATAAAAGAAAATTTTTTTAAATCTCTATTTTTCAATTGAAGTAATTTGGACTGCAAAGTTTTTTTTTTTAGTTTTTGATTGATACTGTGGATACGCAATACGCATAATTTTTGATCAAACAGTTTTGCATGTTATGCACTGGGATTTATTAATTTAATTACCTAGCAGAGATTTTCTTCATCACATTCACTTCTGATAATCCCCTTAAAAAGGTATGTTAAAACATATGTTATTCATTATAAGAATTGCTTGGGATCCCTTTAATTTTGATATAGATAAATCATTTCAATTTAAAAATTTATCTTTACCCTTTCTTGTTAAATAGAGTTAGAGAAACATACTGTCTGCTAAATAATAAAATAAGGCTATTTTAAACTATTCATTGAAAATGAACTAAACATAACAATGCTTACTTGATGAGTGTATCAACAGCATAGCCAGGAACGCTTGGGTACTGGATCATCCAGGACCTTAGAACATCCTCGATAGTTTTATCACTTTCTTCTTCATCATCTTCTTCCTCCTCTCCTGCTCCTGCTCCTGAAGCTTCTTGATCTTCATCACCCGCTTCATGTTCAAGTTCGTCATTAAGTTCTTCATCACTCGTATCTACTGGAGCTTGAAACTCAAAATCAATGTCTTCATCCTCCTCATCATCATTATCCCCATCCTCATCATCATTTTCATTCTCATCCTCGTAATCATTCGCATTGTCATCCTCGTAGTCATCCTCATTCTCGTCGTCATTCTCATTCTTGTCCTCAGGAATAAAATTGGAGGACCCTTAATATTAAAATTAAAATTATTATTAGAAAATTAAGATGAACTGCTTTAATAAAAGCAGTTGACAAGAAAAACTATTTTTAATCTTTAACATTCTATTAACTATGAATGTATTACTTAGTATAAAAACCCTTCTACATAATGCTAAATTAATGTTTTTAGTACTAACCTAATTCAATAATAAAAAAAATTTAAAATGTCATACACAATTATGTTACCTGCAAAGCTTGTGGAAACATTAATAGGAGAGCCATCATCATGCTCAAGAAGAAGTTCGGGACTAGACTCAAGCCTTCTCTTCAATGCTAAAATTGTTAAAGTTAACCGAATTATTGTTCAATAATAGTGAAATAAAAAAAGATTAATAAGGAGAAATATAGAAAGCCAGGACATAATCATACAATCATTCAACTTAAGTACCTTGCTCTGCAGTCTCCTTGTCCACCGCTCTCTTAGCTTTTAAATAAAGACGACTGTCGCGCCCAAACCTTGAAGACATCTCAACTTTTGTCGTTAAATAACCTTCAATCTGAAACATTCAAGGTTAATATAAAATAACAAATAACCAAAAAAAAACTAAAACATATAGAACATCACAAACATCACAATTAGTTATTGTTGAATAATATCAACAAGTACGGACAACAAGTACTGACTATGGACTAGGTAGTGCTTTAGAGCTGCTGGTGCTGGCTATGCTGTGTGTGGATGAACTTCTCGAAGGGCCAGGCTGGGGTTCGACCATATCTTCTACAGATTCCGAAGTCTAAATGATTTATTAATGTTAGTATTGTGATATATATATATTATTATTTTGTATATCTTTGGTAAGAGAAAAGGAGTAATTGAGGGGAAAATGAACAAAAAGAAGGAATTTCTTTAAATCTTAAAACGTTTTGGCTTACACCGGAAAATATGCAAACCCAATTTTCTTTGGGATAAATGAGTAAAAATATGTTTAAGAATTAAAAAAAGGATTCTGAGTAACAAAAAACATTTTAGATAAACAATTTTTTTCAAAATTAAGCATAGTTAAACAAAAAAAAAACAAATTGATACTAACGCTCACCACTGATGTGCGCTCTTGATCGTGTTCATCAGCAGATTCATAATCAACAACATCCTTAACATTATTTAACATCAGAAGATCAAATTATTTTGTAAAAACTAAGAATAGACTTTAATAAAAATAAAAATAGGTTACCTTGAATGTCTTTAAGGCATCCTTTATCTGCTGTTTCGCAGCCTTCTCAGTTGTAACTTCAAGATGATATTGTAATACGGCATCTGTAAAATAATCAAGTTCAGAGATTTTGCATTAAACATCCCTTACACAAAAATCAAAAGAAAGTGTTTTTAATATCACATCTTTATTTCCAAGCTGATTTGGGGAAAACACAGACAAAGAAAGCTTTTCAGATAATACAAGTTCTGAGGGTTCAAAGTTGAAAATTTATGACTGAACAATGTTTTGTTAATTAGTATTGTCTAGTACACAAGCACTTGTCTAGAATGCGTGTCCTTTTAGTACACTTGTCTTGTACAAAATTTATGAATAAGACTTGAAACCGAAGTTATGTCCTTTATAAAGCTAGTGACTCAGTGATTCAATACGCTACCTTACAGAGTTTACCAAAGTAAGCAGAAACAATCAAAATATAATTTTTTTTCTACAAATGTTGTTATGTTTCTAATTATGGTATCTCTTTAAAACTTAATTTAAGATTTAATGCTGCAGAGACAAAGAACTTAATTTATAATCGTTAATTTAAGGGATACAGGTGTCACTACGAAAGTTTAAGTGGAATGTCAGGGAAAATTACGTCTCGGGATCCTTTAAGCTACTTTTTAACAGTCTAAATTATCTTTTCACGCAAATTTAGCTATAACACTCTCTTAAAAATTTCTAGGAACTTTTGATAAAAATAAATTTGTTAAAAGATAACTTCTTTGACCGTTTTAAAATTTCAGAAACTTCATGAATGAATTCATGTAGAAAATAAGAAAAATAGATAATAATAAAAAAATCTTACCGATGAGAAACTTGGTGAAGGCTGGGTGGGTCAGTTCAAGACCTCGCTTAACTTTAGAGGATGTACGTCTATTTATCCCTTTATAGTTATAGTTGCAAAACTTATCTTCTTTCAGGCTTCTGAGGAAATTTCGAACTGTGTCTAGTCCGCTATAGCCTCTGTAAAGTTTTATGTGCGACATCTAAACAAAGAGGAAAATGAAGTAAAATACTTTATTTTAAGATCCTATACTCGATGGATAAATAACATGAAAAAGTACAAGGGGGAAGGGTGAGGAGGGGGGGGGGGATTTAAAGATCAAGTGAAAAATTGAAAAAATGTAATTAAAAAAGGCAATTTTCTCTTATTATTTAGACCAGTGCTTAAGATCCGGATCCAGATGCGCAAAAATATGGGATCCAGGGATCCCGATCCAAGGGGCAAAATATCAACATAAAACTACAACAAATAATCTGAACAATTTAAAAAAAAAGAGATTATAAAAATTTTCTGATTTCTGTATGGTTTATCAAGTTTACAAATTCTGCTTTGTTAAAAAAAAATAGGTAAATTTCAAAGAACTGTTTTTCCAGTGCGGTTCAGGATACGCATCTAAATTAAATGGATCCTAGGCACTGATTTGGATTTTTTTAGTGAAAAATTATTTGTTTCCTCCTAAAAATCTTTTTTTTCAGTTAATGGAATAGAACCCTAACAACTTAACTTACTTCTTGGAAAAAATGATTTACCAAAAAAATAAGTTGTTACTTACAAGGAACTCTGTGTTCTTCTTCTCTAGCTCTTGTTCAACATCTTTAATAGACTCGGGAACTTTTCCTGAAAATAAATATGTTAAAATATTTTTTGTTTATATTTTTTGTTTGAAAAATTTACATGCACATCATAGAAATTGCAGTAAGATATTTTAGCTTAAAGTGAGTGTTTTCAAAAAATTAAAGGGGGTATAGGCTTAAAGCGAAAAAGAAGTGCTTTTGATTGCTACTAATCTTACTTCTATCTGTTGAGTCTATAAGGAGAAAACTGTTAAAAAAGGATCATGCTGCAGAACGTAACGTCCATACAAATTTAGAAATTTGCAACATTCATCGTAAATCAATTCAATTCCAAAAAATCATTCAGATATTACAAACAACCGTCATCGATTATTTGCGACGCATTGGTTACGATTAAAGTCAAAAAAAATACTTTTATAAATATGTTGTAATTTTTAAAAGTTAACAGATTTATATATTAATGATAAAGGTTCGATCATTTTTGAGTTAAAAAATTCGGAAGAAATGGAAGACAAACATATTGTTTAATAATTATCAAGAAATCAAGCAAAATATTTTGATTTTTAATCACTACTTGGAAGTCAGTAATGCATATAAAGCCCTCCAAACTATTGTAAACATAGAAAGCAACTATATTTTTCATCGACAAAATCAAAATAATAACCATCAGTCAAGAGCCCCCCCCCCCCCAATTGAATTTATTCAATGAAATTTTATTTATCTATACATTAAAGCAAAATGTCTACCTTTCGATGGTTTCTTTGATGAAGAAGATATTCCATGCCCATCTCCAATGCTGACTATCTCGGCCAGTCTCATAAGAATTATCTTTTGATCTCTCCGACAGATTTTAACTTCGTCTTGGACAAGCTTAATATCCTCATGGATCTTATCCAGTTTTGTACAGATATCATCGTTATTAATTCTCAACGAATCACTGTTTTTCCCTTTTCCTTTTCCTTTTCCATTCATCTGTAACAGTTCATACTGCTCCATTTCCATCCTGTCGATTTCCTCTTGTTCCCTTATCTCCTGCTCCTGCTCCTTCCTTTCCTTTTCCTTCCTTTCCTTTTCCTTCCTTTCCTTTTCCTTCCTTTCCTTTTCCTTCCTTTCCAGGGAAAAATATAAGTCTTGAGCACTAAAATACACCCCTGCATCTAAGTTTCCGTCATATATTGCTTGTTCATCCAGAAGATTCTAAAATATAAAAGTAGAAAATAAGTTGAAATTAGACAAGATTAAAATTTTTTTACCATAAAATTTGTACATTTATAAATGTACAAAATACTACGATTTTCGAAACAATTCATTGTCCTCTCTGTCTGTCTGTATTTATGTATGTCTTGATGCATTTGGGATATTCAGTTTTGGACTTAAAGATTTATATTATGTCCATCACTGCAGCAGTGCTTAAGATTCATTTAATTTGGATCCACTTTTTTAAGAAACTAAAACTTACTGAACCCTAGTTGTAAAGTTTTTCATAATATATAAATATAATAATCATTCACTTCATAAAAGTGATTTGAGATCAAAAATTTATTTGTATCACTGTTTTTCCCCTGGGAAGCTGGAAAAGAGGCAGATTTAATAGATTTGAATCCAGCACTGCTTGCTTGGAAAGAATTCAATAGACAAACAAAATTAGCTTAAAGATTACGATAAAATCTTTTTATCAGTGCTCTAATGAAATTGACCATGAATGATAAATCTTATTTTTTTAAACTTTAAACAAACCGTATCAATCATTGGGGCCCTTGGTCGTTTGCAGCTGGATTCATCTTCAGACTCTAAAATTATAAATGAAACTTTACAATTCTACCAATATTCCTCCAGGAGTGTAAATCTTTAATGATAAAAAAAATTATATTTGAATATCTGGAGAATGAAATGAAAAATTGGAAATCGTAAGCCAAGGTTTTTCATCCTTACTAAAAAATTAATAGTTTTGCCTAAAAATAGTTTATTTTCTCCAATTCATGAATAACCCCTAAAATATTTTACGCTCCACGCAAACATAAATGACTGAAAAAAAATTATTTTTCAAACAGGGGGGGGGGGGGGGGGNGGGGGGAGGAATCAGGGGCAAGTATTGTGTATTGCGGGGAATGAGGGGAATTTGGAAGTGGGAAAAATTCCCGGACAGTCAAAGGGGAAGGAATGGGGGCAGGGGGAGAGGGACTGTTGTACCAAGGGGGGGTTGTGTTTGGGTCCCAGAGATAATTGTCCCAGAGATATTGATGATAATGATACTTTGTGATATTAGGTTTACTTGGATTCTAATAAGATGAGGGAGTGAAATACCGGGCCCCATTATATGCCCCCCCCCTCCACCCTCTAACTTTCCGAATTTTCATAAATGCATTTTTAGTCAATTAGTGGCTTAACAGCTTTGACTAAGATCATAAAATCATTTTCCTTTAATAGGGATAAATAGTGTCTAAAATTTACTTTATCAAGAAGAATTATTTTTATATAATTAGTCTGCATTTAGCTCATGAATATCATATACAGTGCAGGATCCTATTAAATTTGATGCGGATCCGGATCCTGGATTCGTGCTGGGAAAAAATGGTTCCGGGTCCAGATCCATCTTATTTCTTTAAAATTTACATTATTTTTTGTTTAAAAGGAAAATTTTCAAATTTTATGTCTCATTTTTTTCGTTTATTTTTAAGCTGAAACTTGATGAACTCTTCAGAAATCAGGATATTTTTATCAATGGTTCAGATTTGGGTTTTGAGAGTAATTTTATTTGCTGTTTTTGGGTTGATATTTTGCCCCTTTGATCTGCATATTTTTTCGGATCCGGATCCAGGAAGCAAAAATCTAGCGGATCCAACAGATCCTAAACACTGATCTTATTATTCACTAAAAATTTCTCAAACAAATTATTAAGCTTTTAGATCACTATTTATGCATTGAAAAAAATTTAAATGTTTTTTAAGTTAGTGTCACTCCCTCATCTCTACAAATATTTAAATTATCCCCATGGGTGAATGTTCTTCATCTTCATCTTCCTCTTCAACAATTCTGTTAGCTTCCTAGAAATAAATAACAATATACTTCATTCATATAAAAATGGGATAACGCTTTAAAACCACAATTTTGGTTTACACTGCTATTATGGTTGTTTTCAAAAACGATCGTTTTTCAAACGACCCACTCGTTTTGAACTTTTTAAAAATGAATAACGGTCGTTTTTGAAAAAAATTGTTTTTTTTAAAAACGATAAGCGAACGTTTTTTATACGATTCTTAAAAAAAACGTTGACG
Organism: Eurytemora carolleeae; assembly: GCF_000591075.1. Classification (NCBI taxonomy): domain Eukaryota; kingdom Metazoa; phylum Arthropoda; class Copepoda; order Calanoida; family Temoridae; genus Eurytemora; species Eurytemora carolleeae. The sequence continues at coordinate 11,221 of NW_019398241.1, forward strand.
ATCGTTAACGAAGGGTTTGCATGCAGAAAAAAAGTTGTGGGTGAGCTATAAAACTTCTTTATATTTTCTTTAAAACAACTCAATAATAAAAACCGATACCCGTGAGGTCGGTTTCCTCTCTTCCTTAATGATCGTTAAGGAAGGGTCGTCGTTAACAAAACGACTAACTTTTTAAAAGCGGATGTTTTTAAAAACGATCGTTTTGAAAATGACCGTTTTTTAAAACGACCGTTTTGATTTTCATTTTTTCGTCATCATTTTCATAACAAAACAATCGTTTTTAAACAATAAGAAAACGATCCATCCCTATTACTGCTAACGCTAGAGTTAGAAAAAAAAGTACAGGCATCAGGATATATCGATATAGAAGGTGAAACACATATTTTAAATGGTTTAATTAATCTATAATTTGTGTAATCCGTCTTTTAATTTCACGTTGCAGGCACTGGCAAATCTAAACTGAACTTCGCGCTAAAAAGTACAAATGCCCCGTAACATTATAATAATGACAGAAATAAATTGAGTTTTGAAAAGACGACAATGCCAATCAATCAATAAAAATATTTGTTTAAATTGACGCGATGACACTTTAAATGTTGTGACGTTTTTAGCTAATTTTTGACAAAAATGATTTAAAATTTTTTAAATAAACACATATTTTCTTCTTTTAAAACATCCAAAAATTTTCGACATTTTCCCTTAATTCCTACCAAAAATGTTACCTGCAAAACTTTACAACATTTTTTTAAACTTTGGAAAATTGTTCGAAAAATTTGTCAAAGTTTTACGTGAAAATTTTAGTAAATTTTACGAGAAATTTTACGAGAAATTTTCGAACATTTTTGCCAAAATTTTACGCAATTAAATATTCGTACATTATACGTATTTTTCGAGAAATTTACCAAAAGTACGAAAAATTTTCGAATTTAAGTACGAGTATTTTACGAAAAATAGGGGTATTTACGAACCGTTGGTGAAATACGTAATTTGGTAAATAGGGTGCTGTATGGCTAACTGCCTCAAACTCTAACTATCAGTCAACCCAGGCTGATTCTATACTGAAAAAAAGTCTGTAATCAACTGATTTATTTATAAACATGATTATACCACGTCAAACTAAAGTAAAATGCAAGTAAGATTGATAACTTATATGTTTTTTATCATAACTTCTCTTATTGAAGAGATATTGAAAAGAACAAAAATGTTTTGAATTTATAATATGTAACCGAATAAATTAACTTTTCTTACACTTGTGCGTAAAATCAGAACTAGAGGAGCAACGGAGTCACAAAGCTGTGACAGTAATGTCAATTGAAATTGACCTTCTCCTTCTGGTTAGTTCGCAGTGATACGGGCCGGTATGACCATCCAGGTAACAAAACTAAAGATAGAACTATAATACAAAATATGATAAGCACAGAAAAGTAGATAGATAGAGATACACCTACTGCAGAATTCATTACATATCTATAATTAACAATCAATTTATAAATATTTAACAATCTACCCATATCTAACAATCTATCCATCTATATCTAACAATTCATTTATCCATATCTAACAATATCTATCCATATCTAACAATCCATTTATCTCTATCTAACAATATCTATCCATATCTAACAGTCCATCTACTTATATCTAACAATTAATTTCTCTATTACTAACAATCCATCTATCTATATCTAACAATCCATCTATCTATATCTAACAATCCATCTATCTATGTCTAACAATTCATCTATATATATCCAACAGTCTATTGATCTATATCTAACAATCCATCTATCTATATCTATCAATTCATTTATCTGTATCTAACAATCCTTTCTATCTATCTTCAACCTATCTATCTATCTATCATTCCTTTTCTCTGTGTAAACATTACACCGGCGTCAAACCTTATAGAAATCCAACATATGGACCCGCTACGTATAGCAACATGGGGTATTTTCCGAGAGAACATTTTTTTATATTTTTGAAAAATTAAACATATTTGTAAAATATTGTAGCTTATCATTATCATTATCATAATTTCTATTTTTTAACATAACCTAGACATTAAAGGAGCAAAATAGTTTAATACATACATTTTAGGTTTGGAAAAAATTCTTAAAATTATAAAAAAGTTCTCCAGTAATGTTAATATGATTTCATAAAATTTTGTTTTACCATTTAAATATAAGGATTTTATGAAAATTATATTTACTTTACACTGATAATTTAATTTTTCAAAAATATAAAAAATGTTCTCCCGGAAAATACGCCATGTTGCTATACCTAGCGGGTCCATACTTTGGATTTCTATAAGGTTTGACGCCCTTTACACCAAGCGCTGGCCTGTGCCTATCAAGGCCAACTACAGGTTTTATGCAATAATCTTGTTTAAAATCTCTCTGACCTTAGGGAAGCTCTGTGATTGGTTGAATGTACAGAAACCAGCCAATCACAGATAAACCAGGTTCCAGGAATCTATAACAACACTCAGGACAGTAGTTCTGTATCTATACTGAAGGTGTCTCTAGTTTTTAACATGTTTTACCCTCTACATACAACTTTTATATTTAACCAAATCACCGCTAACAATTAATCAGAAATAATTTAAAGATTCCTGTGATTTATTAAATATTGGAATACGGTACGGTATACGGTATATATTAGTAGTGTATTTTGGGCCATTGCAGCTAAAATAATTAAAAAATCTACTTTGTTGATTTATTACGATAAAACCCTGTTTTTCTTATGTAAGAGGGGGTGTTTTCATTTTCGGGATTCTTATCTTTTTTTGCTCCGTGGTCAAACGAAACTTACAGTTACCACGTAACCAACCTCTAGCTTTGTCAGAATTTTTGTCGGGAAAAATGTTGAATTTTCAGGCAGAAATTGAGACTAAAAATTGTTTAATATTTTTACGTTTTAAAAATGTAAAAAAAGTGGTTGAACTAAACTTTTTGAAGGTAGTTATCAGGATATCAGAACAGTTTGGGAGGGTGATGTTGGAGGAGTTCCGTGCCGGGTCCTCAATGTGCAGAGAAAAATCAATACCAGGATAGCAGAACAGGAGGGAGGACGGAGACCGGATTAATCAGAGCAGGGACTCAACAACGGTAAGAAAAGTATTAAAATGGTTGACAGAGCGTCTAAAAATTTGATTTTTTTTTAAGGTAAAATATTGTTTAGAAAGAACATTTTTTTTCGTTTGAACCTTTAAGGAAAGGTTTTTGTTCGGGATCTCTTTACCGTATAAAACAATTTCCAGTCTCAATATCAGGTTGAAAAATGAACATTTTTTTCCCGACAAAAATTCTGACAAAGATAGAGGTAGGTTACTTTTGTCGGAATCACTAGAAAAATAAGGATTTAGAGACGGGTAAAACAACTAGGACTGGAAACTTATTAGCATAGTAAGTCATTCCAGTAAAATCAAAACTAGGAGCTACGAGGACACAAAGTCTTACCAGTAAAATCAAAATTAGGAGCTACGAGGTCACAAAGTCATACCAGTAAAATCAAAACTAGGAGCTACGAGGACACAAAGTCCTTCCAGTAAAATCAAAACTAGGAACTACAAGGTCACAAAGTCATACCAGTAAAATCAAAATTAGGAGCTATGAGGTCAAAAAGTTATACCAGTAAAATCAAAACTAGGAGCTATGAGGTCATAAAGTCGTACCAGTAAAATCAAAACTAGGAGCTATGAGGTCACAAAGTCGTACCAGTAAAATCAAAACTGGGGGAGCTACGAGGTCACAAAGTTGTACCAGTAAAATCAAAACTAGGAGCTACGAGGACACAAAGTCATACCAGTAAAATCAAAACTAGGAGCTATGAGGACACAAAGTCATACCAGTAAAATCAAAACTAGGAGCTACAAGGTCACAAAGTCATACCAGTAAAATCAAAACTAGGAGCTACGAGGACACAAAGTCATTCCAATAAAATCAAAACTAAGAGCTACGAGGTCACAAAGTCGTACCAGTAAAATCAAAAATGGAGGAGTTACAAGAACACAAGGTCATAGCAGTAAAATCAAAACTGGAGGAGCTTTTAGGTCACAAAGTCATACAAGTAAAATAAAAATTAGGAGCTACGAGGACACAAAGTCGTACTAGTAAAATTAAAATTGGAGGAACTCCGAGGTCACAAAGTCGTATTAGTAAAATAAAAATTGGCAGAGCTATGAGGTCACAAAGCCATACTAGTAAAATTAAAATTGGAGGAACTTTGAGGTCACAATGTCGTACCAGTAAAATCAAAACTGGGAGAGCTACGAGGTCACAAAGTCGTACCAGAATGGTAAAAATATGTTTTAATTATTATCAAATATTCCAGCCTTATTCTTGTTCTTTGTTAAAATATACCAAATTCTTTTCAGTCTATATTCAGGCCTAGCTAAACACGCCTTATCTGCGAATATTGGCCTGGTCTATATAATCTTTGTATTTTGCAATTTGCAACAGTGTATAACTGCTCGTTGGATGTAGATGAAGTATGAAATAACAATAAACCTTGTAAGTTAACTTTGAGCCTCTCTCACTGAGATAGAAAAATATAGATTCAGAAAGCAATCCTCAGAAAAGATAATTTAAAAGTATAAAGAAACATAGTACCGTATTTTCGGTACATAATGGCGAGTTATACTATATGAACAAATAGATTATAAAAATTACATTTTATTATTAGTTAAATCTTCAATAAACAATGAATTTATATTACACGTTTATAAACAGTAAAACTGTCTAAGGAGTATTAAGATCTACTTCACAAAAGTTTTCATTCACCAACACATTACTTGATAAATTTTGATTAGGACATATAAATAAACTAGTTGTGTAGATAGCGACGACAGTTTGGGTTTCTCGATTTCTCATTCTTCTTTTAGTTTTCGTACAACAGCGGATAATAATAATGTAGATAACCAGGATAACATTTAGAACAAGCAGTAAAAAAGTAGGGTAGACAGTTAAAGCATAATGTTTAACATTCATGAGTCCAGTTTGATTAAGAGTATTATTTACATCCATATTCCTGCAAATTTACTTTATACTGAGTATATAACAGAGAAGAGTATGTATAAAAAATATAAAGATATATTCTATTAAAAAAAATATATAAATGTATAAAGCAAATGACCTTAAGATATAATCTGGTTGATCAGTATAGTTTAGGTAGCTTTGCATATTCTCGAACACTTCAGGGGCAAAAGCAAAGGTGTCATCCAATCTGGCAGATTTGTAAGGGGTGTCAACTGTAGTATTAGATTGGTTTGAATTGATTTTCTGAGTAGAATTTGTATGATTCCCTATGTCCTCGAGAAATTCAGGGGGGTAGACAACAGCAAGGGTGTCGTTCAGGAATCTATTGGACTTGACAGGGGCATCAACGGATAATTCACCATAAAGGGGGTCTGGCACACTTATATTTGATGGCTTATAGTTGAGATCAACAGGGATGGCGACAGTTGTACTTTCTGTTGAAGAGTGCTCGTCAAAATAACCGATATCAAACATATTTTTCTTCAATCGCCAGACACTAGAATAAACACCAACCAGAAATACAATGAATATCGGAGTTATTCCCATTCTTATATAGATTTTAAATATACTATTCAAGACCTGATCAGTTACTAACATAAATGTTTAAGGGTTGTTTCAAGGGTTGGTTTCAGGGTTGTTATAAGGCTTTCATTTAAATTAATATAAAAGTTTATTTTGTTAGAATAATTAAATAATATGGGAAAATTTTTTTTTTTAAATTAAAAAATATGGAAACCCTGTTCAAACAATCCGATTCGTTAGCAACTTGCTGAAAGTGTAAATAATGAGTTGCAAAAAATTTTAAATTATACTCTTCTCCCTCTTATGATTAAGTTAGATCATTCTTATAAAACTATCTGGAAAATGAAATTTTAATTTAGAGTTTAAATAAACGACTCTACGATAAATCTATAAATCTATATGTATATTTCCTAAAACTGAATATTAGAGGATGAACATAGTAGGTAGTAATTTTTTTTCAGGACTTACAGAGTATTTTGAGTAAAATAACCACGATCTCGAGTTTGGCTTGTCGCGTCGGACTATAGTAGAGAGCTCAATATTCTCCATACATTTAAAAAAATGAGTTACGAAAATATTTACAACCTTCATATATTGCCCTTCAATGTTTAGATTAAGGGTTTTATCTTACAGTGTATAGACCAGACTATACACTATAATCAAAAGGATGTGATATATATATCTTTGTATATACACTGTAATAAAACATCACTGATATATACAAATTTGGCTTGTCTATCTGTTTGTTTGTTTGTATCCAATATACGTCAGAACGGCTGAACCAATAGGGAACCCAGGAAAGGTTTAATTTTATCGTACCTCGGGGTTCCAGACGACTCAAAATCTGTACTTTGAGAAAAGTTTGACATCTCTACAGCCTCTACAAATATTTTTCGTTGAACATTCTGGGGCTTACAAATTTAAATTTTAATTAATAAAAAAACTGAATATTTTGGCTAAAATTTTGTTACCTGCTCCGGAAGAATACAGAAAAGTATAGTAGAGTGATTGAAGAGATGAAAATAACGAAGTAGACCGTACCACTTTACAAGAGCTAAGAAAAATCGGGAGAAAATTAGAAGAATAATCCTTGGTATAGTCCTTCGAGGGACTTTATCCCGACTGAGTTCAGTTTATCAACAGGGGTGGAGGCGGTAGATAATTTAGATAATTTTTCCAATTCCAGGAATTTGTTATAAGCAGCTTAGGCTAAAGAGACTAAATTCCAATATAAATAAATAATGTACTGCATCTATAATACCTAATATTTCAGGGCCATATATTGCAAAAATTTCTATTACTTCGTTAAATATTTGAAAATTCTCATTTTTAACAATTAAAAAAATTCACTTGTATATGAAGTATAGATTGACCCCTGTAAATATCTCTGCAGGTGGAAACCCCACTGTAAACAAGACAACATAAGGGGTGATTATTCAGATTAAAGGGAGTGACCATTAACAAAATCCAAGGGGTATATATTCAAAAGTAAGGGGGTAAATTAAATTTAAAATCAAATTTTTTTTTCAGCTGCAGAGATGAATACAGAAAGTCTATTTTCAAGCTTTGAGAGCCAAGGTTTTTTTTTTCCCAATGAGTACAGGGACAGAGATAGTATAGAGAGATATATTGGATAGTGGTGAGTTTGATTTTCTTTCATTGCTTTCCGCAAGGATCCCCCCCCAGCCCCTAAGAGAGAAGGGGGTGGGGGGTACTCGGTACTAAAGCCTTAGCTGTCTCTGGGACTGTTAATAGCCGACGGTTGGATACCAATCTATTAATCGTGCGGAGCAACGGAACCTCCACTCTGCAGAAGTGATAGCAGTGTGGTGATTACTTCGAACCCTTCCGGTTGAATGGTTTTGGCTTCTCTGTAATCCCTGTATAAAGCTGTTTAGTTTAGGGAGGGAAAAGAATATTCATTTCCGATTAAGCCCGGAAACCCGCCAGTGTAAACCAAACTATAGGTTTTAAAAGGGGCGTAAATAAGAATTCTGAAGGGGGGGGGGATGATTTGCCTTTTCTGACACTTCATTTCACCTTGTTCAATACAAAAACGGAATTTATTTTAAAAGGATGTTACTTTTTAAAAAACCTTTAGAAAAGCTACTTGAAAAAATTCAGCCGTATTTCTAATTTCTAAAATTTTTTCTTATAGAATCATTTTCGAGCCAAGGAATTGATTCTTTGCCACAAACTCAAATTTTCTAATCCCTATTTCTTTACAACTTGATAGTGTTTTTAACTTTAATAATTTATTTTAATTAAATTTTACAATATTTTTAAATTTAAATATGATATCAGATGGAAACATTTTGAGACTTCTATATTTC
>NW_019398242.1:0-15238 GCF_000591075.1 Eurytemora carolleeae
AGATTAAAAACATCTAGTGTTTATAACTTACCCTAAATGTAGAGTTTAAATTGAAGTAGTCAGGATCTGGGAGAGAACCATCTTTAGATTCTTCACCATAATCGCCTCCCTCTTGTAAAAAATATTATGCAAATGTTTAGGATACTATAAATTGACTACAATGCTTAAAGAATCAAAATATAGTCCCGTTTTAAAATTGACGATTATAAATGGAAGATCCTTCTTGGAAGACTGTTTGGGGGAGGTTTGGCAGCCCTCTGGGGACGTGCACTGCCGCAAATAAATAAAATGAGGTTCAGAAGCTGTGCGGGGGAATTGTTGTATTCCCTCTCTCCTCTGACTCCTCTGAGCGCTCAGCGTTAGAAGTTTTAAAATATCATAATTAATTTCTCTTCCGTACTTTTTTCGCAAAATTTACGCATTTTCCCCCTCCAAAATTGCGTTTTTTCGTGGAACAGATTAAAGCAAAATTTCGCGAAAAAAACACGAAAATTTTCGCATTTTCGCCAGCGAACGATCTATGCGAAAAAATGCTAAATTTATGGCAAAATTCTTTTTTACGCGAAATGATTTTCCCTTTTCACCATGGAGTAATTGGAGGGGGGGTGTAAACCGTCTAAAGCCCCAGCCCATACACACTACCCTATTTACCAAATTACGTATTTCACCAACGGTTCGTAAATACCCCTATTTTTCGTAAAATACTCGTACGCAAATTCGAAAAAATTTCGTAGGAAAATTAACGCTGTTTTGCACATTTTGAAAAATAAAATTGTGCTTGGATCCGGATCCGTGGATCTGCATTTTTTGCGGATCCGGATCCAGAGAGCCAAAATAATGCGGATCCAGCGGATCCGGATCCGGATCATAAGCACTGGTTTGTTGTTAATTGAGTGTCTAAATTTTTGTGTCAAGATTGCTGCTCAATACTATTTATGTCTTTCATAACGGAGCTGTCGATACTTAAGATCTCAATTTTATATATTCCTGAGCAAGTAGAGAGTATAAAGCGAAAAGCCACTTGTTAACCCTGTGATTTTATTTTATAAAGATATTAACGTTGTGTTTTTTTCAATAAAAGTTTGAAGAAGAAGAAGAATTGAGTGTCGACCTTAGCCATATATAGTTCAAAATCATATATTTATCTATAGTCCCACCTAGACGTTCATTCGCCCATCCGTTTGTAAATTCCTGTTGTACGATTTTAGAACCCTGCCCCCCCCCCCCTCTACTATAAATTTTGCACATGGAACTCATATACGTTACACATGTTCAAAGTTTGACATGTGGCTGTAGCGCCCATCCTTCTAGCCTGTCCTAGCCGCGGCACTCGGCACCCTAGCCTATTCTAGCCGCGGCGCTCATGGTCCCTTAGCCTGTCCTGGCCGCAGTGCTCGGTCCGTAAATTGTCTTTACCAAACCTAACCATGAAATAATAGAAAATAAATATTGTTCATTTTGTTCAAATGGTCTTGTAGAAAATTGAAAAATTCTCTTTTTACTTTCCTGTAAAGTGATGTAATATCTATTTATGTCATTGTAATGGGTATTATTAAGTCCAAAACAGTTTTTGCCGGGATTTTTATTTTTTCTAGTTTGTTAAGATCAAAATAAAAGTATTTTCACACCGATCCCGGCAAAAACTTTTTCGTACGCATGATACCCATTTCAATAACATATTTAGTTTTATTCAGTTTTACTCAAATTATTTAAAAGCAGGTCGATAAAGTTACGTAATCACCCGGTTGTAGGGTGATTAAGTAACTTTATCACCCTACAATGAGACAAATTAGGCATGCCATTTGAAATTTTAATAGCAGGGTGAAAAAGTTACTTTGCACCCTGTTGTAGGGTGATTAAGTCACATAATGACCCTACGACGGGAAATATTAGGTGAGATAAATTCCATCTAATTATATCTGAATTCAGATGAATAAATAAAATGGGATGGAAAGAGATTTTGCTAGATCTGGAGGAAAGAGGAAGAAATACTTTAAAGAATATCGAAGATGAAGACACGCTTAGAATTACAAGTATAATAGAAAGTTCAAATCTTTTGAAATGAAAAAATACTTTTTTATTCCCTTCTGATTCCCTAAAAAAAAAATTGATTTAGAAATTGATTTTCAAAGTTTAGCGAAACTTTTAGAACTTTTTTCTTCCAATAAATAGATTTAACCTCGAGGACAACAAAAATGAAGCATTTCTTTTTTTGTATCTTCTTTTCATATTGTATACAGGATGAGTAAAAAAATGGGATTAGTGCCGTCTTTTGAAATATCATACTTTTTTCTTTGGAATTTACATTTTTGTTTATTTTAAAAGTATTTTTTCAGTTTTATTGAAAAGTCGAAAAAAAATCTGCAAAACTTTTGTTCTACTCTTAAACCCAAAAGTATAGAAAAGCAAAGATGACCTGAGTTACAAAAAAATTTAAAATTTTTAAAACAAACAATAAAAATACCTTATCACGAATTTTTGAATCACCCTTTGGCTCCCCTTCACTCATCCATATTTAACACATAGATGACCATACATGAGTGAAAGGGAGCTAAAAATGGTTGCATGCCTCAAACTTGGTCGTGTTGCTGGGATCATTTCGCCAAATTAAAACAATTGATTCATTAACGGTTAAACATTAAACAAATCCGGGCTGAAAACCCACCTCTTAGTCAGGACTTGAAACTCCAAGCTGTAGAGTGGAGCCTAAAGCTTTCCCTAACACTCATGATTTGATTTGATTTGATTTACAATGTACATATTTATACGGCAAAGAAATATTAATTCTAATTGAATTTTTTTTTTAGTTTGGTTGGGAGTTGCAACAATAATCTTTATCTTGTACCGCTATAGTTATAAGAAGAACAATCCAGTCGATCAAAACAAAGGTTTGTATAAAGCAGGGGCGTATGCAGGAATTTGTCATGTGTGTGTGTGGGGGGGGGGGGCTCACCCCGTGGGGGGCCGGATTTCGCCAAAAAACATGGTGTTCACTTCTCCAGAGAGGGGGGGGGCTTCTACTATATAGTCGTTCCCTTCTTTACACTACAACATTACAACATTCTTTATTTTCTTCTTTTAATTTTTAAGTTTACATCATGAAACAATAACAATTAAAAGGTGTTATAGCTTCACAGCCTTTCTTAGATTACTGCAAATATTTAAAATTTAGAAGAATCGAAAGTTTGAATGCATAGTTCGATTCTTGAAGATCCTGTAGTTAAAATCTTCAAAAATTACTGACGATCTTCGACATAAACGGATTAATTAATTCCGCTTCGATACCTTGTTGGTCAGACCCTTCAGGATCAAACACTTATCATCAAATTAAAAAGTGCCCTCATTGGATATCTTTATACTTAAATTTTTATATTTAATTTAGTTAATTTGAGATATAATTAGATGTTGTTAAAGAGATGAAGGAAAAGGTCCAGGAGATTAAAGAGTTTGTAATTCCAAGGTACTTTTTATTTACAGATGGATAATGTAGTTTTTATGTACAGATGGATAGTGTAGTTTTTATGTACAGATGGTTAGTGAAGTTTTTATGTGCAGATGGTCAGTGTAGTTTTTATTTACAGATGGATATTGTAGTTTTTATGTACAGATGGTTTGTGTAGTTTTTATGTACAGATGGATAGTGTAGTTTTTATGTACAGATGGTTAGTGTAGTTTTTATGTACAGATGGATAGTGTTGTTTTTATTCACAGATGGATAGTGTAGTTTTTATGTGCAGATGGATAGAGTTTTTATGTGCAGATGGATAGTGTAGTTTTTATGTGCAGATGGATAGTGTAGTTTTTATGTACAGATGGTTAGTGTAGTTTTTATGTGCAGATGGATAGTGTAGTTTTTATGTGCAGATGGTTAGTGTAGTTTTTATGTGCAGATGGATAGTGTAGTTTTTATGTCCATGCAGATGGACAGTTTATGAACATAGGTACAGATTTAGTATGTACAGATGTGCTTTACAGTAAAACAATTTATGAACAGAAGCACAGTTTATATATAGATGTATAGTTAACACTTTATATATAGATGTATTGTTAACACTTTATATATAATAATAATAATAATAATAATCGCTGTCAAACCTTCAACCTAGGTTGTAGGCTTGAGCTCCCTCCGTTTAAGTTCCAATGAATCAACCCAGTTATGAGCTGGGTGTAAATTCAGAGGTGGGAGACAAGCCCATGGCGGTCTGCCCTTGACCCTTCTGTACACCCTCAGATGTATTGTTAACACTTTATTTTAAAAAGATAAGATAAAGTTTATACCTAAAATACATGTATCTGTATACAGAACGAGTTTACAAATTGATAATTATTTTAACAGTACAAGTATAAAGCAATTAAGTGGAAAATAGCTCTTGGCTGTTTAATCTCATGAAATAAGTCCCCGCTCTGTACAGGCAACCCCAGAGGTTCCGGAAGAGGGACCGTGTCATGTTCTACGGAAGAAAGATGATGAGGAGAGTGGAGGATAACATGAAGCAGCTCGAGGATGTCAGGAATAAGATTTAGAATTAGAATTTAGATTTATGAATTGGGGTAGGGTGGTTTATTTTGTCGACAAATCATTTTTTCTTCCCCCCCTGAAATCATTTTTTTAAAGAAAATATATATATAGTTTAATTCGCTGAATTTGGGGAAATAGATTAATTTTTAGGTAAAAAGTATCAAAAATTATGAAAAAAGTTGCCTGTAGATGTCATTGTACAATTTTTAATTTTGTCCCCCCAAATCATCAAAAAACATTCCATCCTCTCTGGGAGATAATTCTGAGAAATATACATCCCTGAAAGGGAGTGAGGTTGTGCGGGATGGAAAAGTTAACATTGTTTTCTTTTTTTTACAAAATAGGAAAATGGAAGATTTCGAATTTTTAATATTGTGGATTAAATCTTAACATTTCTAACAGGCAAAAAAATCAAATACAAGGGAAAACTATGATCAAGAAATTTTCTAAAATATTCATAGGTAAGTTGAATTTAAATTATTGTAATATCCTAATTAAAACTTAGTATTGTGGAAGCAGTAGTCTGATTTGATTCAATTCAAATCATTTAAATCATTTAAATTGAGTTTTATTTTATCAGTAAAAAATTTTAATAGTTTTTGACTATTTTTAATCGGTCCACTAATATTTCTTGAGATTTGTTTTCGAACACGAAATAAAATATTTATGGAAAAATTTATATTCCTCTTGTACTAAAGGTAATCCCGATGCTTTGGGGGAATTTTTTTTCATTTACTAGTCAGATGTCCCACCATCTTGATACTTTTCACCTTCTTAAAACTTTTCACTCAAAAATTAATACATTTTCTTCTGAATATGAATTTTGTTCCCCAATTTCGCAAATAAAATCCTAAAAATTGGCGAAAAAACATAATTTTATCACTGGGAGATTGGGAGAAACATTACTTTTTTAAGAAAATAGATACCCCTGAACATACTCCATGGAAAAGGACCTTTGAATTCAGCATTCATAAAAAAACTACTTAAAAATTTCACTCGCTGCAAAATTCTAATTCTTTCAAATAATCAAAATCATCCATTAGCATCTGGTTGATTTCAATAACGATATTAAAAATATGAAGAGAACCTAAGTACTGGAGTATCGAGTTAAGCGCTATTTCCCTAAAAGTTTCCTCCTTTGATAATATTTATTCTATTCTTTCAATAGTTAATAGCTCAGAAAAACGGAAATTGGACAAAATTATTTGTTAGATTTTTAATCTTAATGAAGCACTTTGCTTTTAAATGGATAATTATATTATTTTATGGACTGTTGTCAGGAAATCAGAGGTCGGAATTTTATTTAGAAATATTACAGATATATTTTGTCTGTCAAATAAGAAAATTCCTTTTAAATTTTTAAGTTCTGCCAGTTTTATTCCATAAAAAATCGGCCATTGAGTTATCGCGAAAATACCAATTAATTGGAAGCAATCAATCGGTTGAAATCTTAAGTTCCATGGTGGAAATCTAGTTGAGCTCTATAGATAAGTACAATCTCCTATTAAGAACAGTTTTGAATGAAAAAGATAATTAATGTTTAATGTTTATTCAAACTAAACCGATATAACAAAACCTGTTGAGTTAAACTGGTAAAAGAATTATGTTTATTTTAGACTTAAATTTTATATTAAATGTTTTAAATTTAATATTTCAGCTAGGCAATATTGGCCCAGAGTAAATTTTGAGAAATAACTTCATCAAGGTTGAGTAAAATTTTGTCTGTCAAAAATGTGAATACACACCCCAATTCTCTTACAGCTACTTAAGTATCATTCATTATAAATGTGCCACTGCCACCATGGAAATAAAAAGTAAAAAAGCATTAAAAAAAATTCAGGAGACTCCTCGGAGACTGGTTCCACTGGAGATCGCGAAGATGGTCGTCCAGCCGAAGACTATCTTGAGGTCAAAAATACACAAAACATTTTTCTTATATAATAATTCTTAATATAATATATTATAGGTTAAAACAATAAGTTTAAGTGTGTTACAAAGCTAATTTTACATGATGAATATTTAAAAACAATAATGTATGGTAAGTGAGCAAGCGTGATCTTGAGTGCACAATGCACAATGCACAACTTGTGCACTTGATCATGCATGCTCAGTTCAATATTATGGGTTCCTGGATTTTCCTCACAAGAAAATTTTAAATTACTAATTTCGGTTTAAAATAAAAATAAATAAAAATAAGATAAAACTTTACCTAATTTCTGTGTTGTATAGCATGTTACTTCTAGAAATAACCACAATGTATCAAGAAAAGTATACATCATTTTATGAAAATTAACTCTTATTTTGGACAAATGTATTTGTCATGTAAGATCTTGGAGATAATACATTTATATTTTATTTGTGGTCAGGAGGAGGATGAGAGTTTAAGATCTTGGGTCCCACCAGAGTTAAAATATCTTTTAAACAGGAAAGAATTTTCATTTTTTTCACAATAAAATATAATGATGTTTTTTTGTTGTTATTTTAACATTTTTTAAAGCTTTAATATATTTCTGAAGATTTCTTTTGTTAAAAAAGAAAAAATATTTAAAAAAATTGATGTGAAATAATTTACTTTTTCAGACCCTAATTGACTTAATATTGTTCTGAAAAGAAAGATAATCTTGTGTCAATTTGTATCACTTTATTTTGGAAAATTTTGGATAAAAAGTGGAATTTTAATTTTTTTTTGGACTGAAAAAAAACTTAAAAATGAGAAATGTAATTAAAGTTTCCACATGTTTGGTGAGTTAGACCCAGCTGTGTTTGCAGATATATATCCAGCAATAGAAACTATACGCGTCCCAGCCGGTCAATTCCTTTTCAGGTAAATCTTACTTCATCTGAGGAGTTTTGAACTCTTCTATTGTGAATATCGGGATCAATGCTTGAATCTCGATTTTTCGTTAATTTACAGATTAATCATTAAAGTAATTGTTAAAATTTTAACAATTATACATTATTATGCATGATACGATTTTGCCCGACAAACCAAACAAAGGAATTGAATCATTGTCACAAGCTATGATGTTCTAATCTCTATATCTTTGTAATCCAATGCCATAGACCTTAGATATTTCAAACTATGAATTCTGTTAGATGAAAATATCTAAGTTTGAAATATCAAAGGTTTACACCATCAGGTGAAAAAAAATATAGGTATTAGAAAATCAGAGTTTGTTACAAAGACTCAATTCCTTTTAAGCGAACCTTTATTCAAAGATGTTCAATAAGGGTGACTGCTTCTAAATGGGTCCCTTTTAACCTTTTTCTAAAGTAACGCAAGGATGAGATATTTTTGTTTTTCTAAACTATCTCGGGTGCATAAATCTGCATCTTGCAGAGAAACCGCAGTTAAAGTAAATAAAAAAACTAGAAAATTTATAATATCTCCATAATCCTTGTTAGGACAAAGGGTTCAGGGGTATATATCTGAATCAGACAAAGGTTTAAAGGTACAGATCTAAATCAGAAAAAGGTTTAAAGGTACAGATCTAAATCAGACAAAGTTTTAAAGGGTACAGATCTAAATCAGACAAAGGTTTGAAGGTACAGATCTTAATCAGACAAAGTTTTAAAGGGTACAGATCTAAATCATAAATCTATATTTGTATGAATATAGATATAATAAACAAAGGTTTAAAGGTACAGATCTAAATCTGATAAAGGTTTAAAGGTACAGATCTAAATCAGACAAAGGTTTAAAGGTACAGATTTAAATCTGATAAAGGTTTAAAGGTACAGATCTAAATCAGACAAAGGTTTAAAGGTACAGATTTAAATTAGACAAAGGTTTAAAGGTAAAGATCTGAATCAGACAAAGGTTTAAAGGTAAAGATCTGAATCAGACAAAGGTTTAAAGGTAACGATCTGAATCGGACAAAGATACAGATCTGAATCGGACATGCCAATAATGGAGAGTTACTTTATGTCTAGCGTCCCTTTATTATAGAATTGGAGAACCTGATGTGTACATATTTGTTGTACAGTACGGTATTCTAGTCGTGACTTCAACTGATGACAAGGGAACTTCAGAGATAAAGAAAGTTGGTCCAGGTAACATTATCACACTAAAGAGACAGTATATGTAATTTCAAAAGACTTTTCCCAATCCATTTTTGATTTGTTTATACCTTGTTTAAGTGTGAACTCTAAACTAAAATTCAATGAGAAACCGGAGAACTTATACAGTATAACAGTATAACACCGCAATTTTAAATCTTAAAATTTTAAAATATTAAAACAAGGATATCTGTCATAATTTTTGCTCAATCAAAACTTTAAAGAGTATTGTTGCAAATCCGGCATTTTCTTTCCAGTGTGAAGGGGGGGGGGGAGAGGTTCAGTATCCGTTGGGGCCGAAAAACCCCGTGAACAACATAGATTTCGCTGACCCAGGGGGGAGGGGGGACTTAGCCCCAATAAATTTAAATGTGTTGCAATTTTTTTTGCATTGTTTAGTTTATTTAAGTGCTACTTAGAATATGATTGTTCAAATGCACACATTTTCACTAACCCTTTTCCCTTGGACAACCTCCTCAACGTGTTTAAAGACATAACTGAAAAAGTATTGGTCTGAGACTGGTCAATTTTTTAAAACATTTCAAGCACATGATACTCAGTTAAAGATAAAAACTGGGCTGCTATACCTCCTGCCTGTGGTTCCAGCATACTGTTGTTGTTGTTGTTGTAGCCATTAATCCATAGTTGCGTATATCGACGTGAAAATTGGTTGTAAAGTTCTGCTGGCCAACAACTGAATGGGGTTTGGTTCGCACACTAGAGAAGTTTCTTACATCTGTTTCATGGACCTGCATACTTCATCGAACCTACTCAATTATTACATCAATCTAGCCTATTTGAGTGTTGGCAGGTTTGCATGTTATGTCATTCAGCGTAATGACCTCCGACAACGACTGTAATTTTATACCATACAGCATGATGCATGAATGATTCATTAAATCTTACTAAATCTATATTTGTATGAATATAGATATAATAATAATAAGAAATAATAAATATAAATATATAGTATTTATCAATTTGCTTTTTTTTTTGCACACGATTGAATTAGAACCCAATGGCTTTATAAATATGTATTAAATGTTATATGCTTCAAAAGAAAGCAATATGAACCCCCCAAGTATATTTTCTATTATGGAGAAACGCTGACTATTGTGTAGGAGAAAGACTGAAAAGTTTACTATTGTTAAGTAGAAACGCTGAGAAGTTTAGCTAAATCGCTAACAAGTTTACTATTGTTAATGAGAAACGCTGAAATGTTAAGCTGAAACGCTGACAAGTTTACTGTTTAAGAGAAACGCTGACAAGTTTACTGTTTAAGAGAAACGCTGACAAGTTTATTATTGTTAAGTAAAGACTCTGAGAAGTTAAGCTAAATCCCTAACAAGTTTACTATTGTCTAAGAGAAACGCTGACAAGTTTACTATTGATAAGGAGAAACGTTGACATGTGTACTATTGATAAGGAGAAACGTTGACATGCTAGGCTGAGACGCAGACGAGTTTGGCTGAATCGCTGACTGGTGTAGCTGGAACGTTGATAAATTTACTATTGTTTAAGAAAAACGCTGACAAATTTAGCTGAAACGCTGACAAGTTATTAATTGTTAAGGAGAAACGCTAACAAGTTTTCTGTTATAAATGAGAAACGCTAGAAAGTTTTATATTGTTTAGGAGAAAAACTGAAAAGCTTACTATTGTAAAGAAGAAACGCTGACAAGTTTACTTTTATAAAGGAGAAACGGTGACAAGTTTACTATTATAATGGAGAAACGCTGACAAGTTTAATAATGTAAATGAGAAACGCTGACAAGTTTACTATTATAAATGAGAAACGCTGACAAGTTTACTATTATAAAGAAGAAACGCTGACAAGACCACTATTATAATTGAAAAACGCTAAAAAGTTAACAATTGTTTAGGAGAAACACTGACAAGCTTACTGAGCTTTATTGACTCTTTGACCGGTCATGCCCAGCCCTACCGGACAGTGCAGGCCCGGGCATCAGTTGATAGTGTAGTTCTCAGGTAAGAAAATTGATAAAATAACGTATGAAAACAAAATGGCACACTACACACCATCGAAGTTTTCTAGGCCCGTCAGTAAAATGAAACTACCCCGTAACTAACAAACTTGAGTTTACAAGTGAATCGTTTTACTTTAAGTTTGCTTTTATTGAGCATTGAAATATGATTGTCCTGAAAAAAGGTACAATTATTCAAAAACGATCTTTATAACATGTTTTTTCTGGATCGATCGATTTTTTAGTCTATATCTTTCTGTCAGGGTCAAATTTGGCATAGTGTAAAAACAGAAAATACATTCTTTGGAATTTATAATTTATCCAAAGAAAATATTATAATAAACAATTTTGAAAACATTTACGTTTCTTACACTTCAACAAATTTTTACCTTGATAGAAAGGCACATAAAGATCTTGATAATTGATTTTCAGACATATCTATTAGCTATGTAAACTGGTTTTAATTTCATACGTTTCTGACATATTACACTTTTTTGAAAAATTAGTCTTTCAAGAATGAATTAGTAAATGATGTAAGTTTCCAAAGATTTATTTTCAAGTTTCTAGGTTGTCGGTTGAAGCATTTTTGACAGTGTTTGAGAAAAGTCCGGATGTGTTAATCCGTGTTGTCCAGATGATAATGGCGCGAGTACAGCGTGTTGTATTTGTAGCTCTGCATCAGTATCTAGGGCTCNATCTAGGACTCTCTAAGGTAAAATGAATGCTAGGATCCGTGTTGTGGATCTAGGTTTATCTAGTTTACCAGATTGATCTAGATTATTCTAGACTATTATAGATTATTCTAGGTTATTCTAGATTATTCTAGATTATTCTAGATTATTCTAGGTTATTCTAATTTATTCTAGGTTATTCTAGATTATTCTAGGTTAATCTATATTATTCTATTTTATTCTAGTTTATTCTAGATTCTTCTTGATTATTCTAGATTATTCTAGGTTATTCTAGTTTATTCTAGATTATTTAAGATATTTTAGATTATTGATTTTTCTAACGCCTTTTTATTTTACAATGTGTTCAGGAGTTAATTAAGCCAAGAGAGGAAGAATTTGGTTCAGAAATGTCTTTACAGATGGAGTTGGCTCTCGCTGGACAGGGTACAGTTTTGTCAACATTTTTGTCCTTTAAATATATGTCTGTGAGGGGGCGGGGGGTATCCAATGTTTTTGGGCCATACACTTATCTTATTGAATTTTTAAAATGATTGAAGTTGATTATTTTATGTTTTAGTTGATTTGGAAAATGCCCTTGAGGCTGCTATCCTTGGCCTCCAACACGAGCTTCATCTAGAGGATGATGTCTTCCTTAGGGAGGCTGTTCAAGGTACCTCAGGACAGATAACTGTTAATCTAGATAAATCTGGATTCAAGATCCAGATTTGTAATTAGGTTTTTTGGAATTGATTTTTTCCTAAAACAAAATACGTAGATATATTGTTTGAAGACAAACTGAAAAATCTTGTTTGAACTAGTTCATACGGGGATTAGCGGCGTTTCAGAAAACACTTTAGAATTAGGGAAAATTAGTGAAAATGACTGATCATTCTTTTATTATATTTTTTATAAAGTTGTGCGAAGAAAGCGAAAAATTTTGATGTTTTATTTTGGAAGATTTGGTGCCGATTTGCACAGCCTCAATATTTTCCAAAATATTACACAAAAGTTTTAAACAGATCATATTCAGCAAATACAGAACAAATCTGAAAATTAGAATAACCCAGAGGCCAGAGGTGCCTAAAAATTTTAGGTACGCTGCTATTATTATTTGAATAATTTTTATTCATTGTTAACAAATATAATTGACAGTATAATTTTACGTCTGTATCACATGACCAGAATTTCCACCAATGGCCGTTATTACGTATATATGAGTTTTGGTATAACTTTGACACAGTTTTATATCAAATTTTCGAGACAAGTACATCAGATAGAAATGATATTGGCCGTAATCAACTTCTAAAATTTCCCCTTCAATTTTACCATAATCTATTTCATTCTTCGTTAAACTTGTTTAAACTAATTCAGACCTTAGCTTAGTTTGGTTTAAACCAGTGCATACCTATTCAAACTAGTTAAAACACTAGTTAAAACTAGTTCAAAAATGTTCAAACAAAACTGGTTCAAATGAGTTCTTTAAAAAGTGAAAACTTGTTCAAACTAGTCGAAAATTGTTCAAACTAATGCAAACTTGGAAAACTGTCCTGTCCTTGGTAAAACTATTTTAAACTTGCAAACTAGTTCACACTTGTTTAAATTTGTTCAAACTAGTTTAAACTAGTTCACACTTGTTTAAACTTGTTCAAACGTGTTTAAACTTGTTCAAACGTGTTTAAACTTGTTCAAACTAGTTTAAACTTGTTCAGCTTGTTCAAACTTGTTCAAACTTGTTCAAACTTGTTCAAACTTGTTGAAACTATTAAAAACTTGTTTAGTACGATGGTTGGAGACCGATGAGTCGTTAATGACGGAATCCAGCTACAGCGAGGCCGCTCTTGTTTTCATTATTCAGGTTAAATTATTTCATTCAAATGCTTTTCCTTCGGCAACATAGCGCGCAATAATTTGAGCCCGATCGGTTTAGTCGTTTTGGGGTTTATTGGATACAAACAAACCGTCAAACACTTAGACAGACAAACAGAATGTTCGCACCTTTATTTCTCGTAATGATTGTACATAAAATTAGCTGGTAAAAATTTCTTACATTTCAACAAAAAAAATCTGAACTTGTCAGAGACTTGTGTTTTTAAAACAGNATGATACTTTTTTACCCTAATTAATAGCATTTTATTTTCCCCTTTTTAAAAAGTTTAGTTCCCCCAATAAAATCTTTACATTGCTGGTTCAATACATTTTTAAGTAGAGGTAAGCGATATTTCTATGAAAAGATGGCAACCCAAGAAAGAACAGTACCCAAGAAATCTTTATTTGATAAATATTGGCGTTCAAAATTCTGATAGTTCCAATATGTTTTTGTGCAGTAGAATGCACAAGTCACCACAATTGTAAAAAATCTGTTTTCCAAATACAAACTTTGATATCTAATCCTTACTTGACCAGCTTTTAAGGGTACCGTTGTCAATCGGACATTGCCATTTTTCCATGAAGGTTCACTTGACATTACGCATATCGTCCCCCTCAGAATAGATTAATTTAATAAAGAAAATTTACAGCCCAGAAAAACGTTGATAAACCCTTTAAGGCGAGGCGAACTTCTACACGTGTAAGGCTCGGAGTAGAGTTCTGGTTGGTCTGCTCACTAAGACCTCGTTCTACTCCCTGGTAGCCACTAAACCGGAGGTCATCCTCTCACTGGCACACTCAACTATACGCAGGAACCAAACCAAACATATTTGGAAGTTCAGTTGGGTTATAAATGTTTAAGGGATGTAATATTTGTAAAATGATTTATCTTGCAGTACGAAGTTCGCTTTGATCTCTATCTTATGCAGATCTTCAGATTCAAATAATTACTCTTAACAACTTAAATTGAGGGATTAAACATTGATCTTTACATTCAAAAGTGTCAACATTGGATATCGGGATTAAGCGTTCACGATTAACAATATCCACACCACTCTAAAAATCCGATCTCAAGTAAAATTTTACTGTTTTGGCGAAGTTTCTATGACATTATTTGGTTTGGTTTCTAGTCTATCTCCTCTGGTCCGGCGAATAGATTTTGCTCTAGATTGGTTAAATGTTGAAGGGGGGCGGGGGATAACGCCCCCTCTGCATCAACCCAACTCTAGTTATCTTGTTCTATCCGGTAGACTCAGGGGGTACTCCGTCAAGGGGGACACAAGGTACAAAAAAATGTATGAATTTTTGATCAATAAATATATGAACATTTTTTTTGATCAAAAATTGCCCCTTAGGCTATGTAATTTTTTTTTTGAACCAATTCGGTTTACCCTTTTAACGCTCATTGAATAAAAAACAAATGAACAGACATACTAAATATACCTTTATAAAGCTTATATAAGATGCAAAAACTGTTTTGATTTGATTAAAATTTATCTCTCTTTTTTATTGAATAATTTTCCTCATCTTTCAACTTTTTTCCAATGAATGTTTGTATAGTTGTAATTACTCTTGACATCTGACGTACACACTGAATTCTAAAAAAATAGCAGTCGGATACGATTCACTAAATCTCAATCAGACAAGGGCAAAGGGCAAGTAGCTCAAGCAAAGTAACATAGCCTGCAGGACATGGTACTTTGACTGTTGGTTTAATAATAATGATAATGATGATAATAATAATACCTTTGCCACATTTTAATTTAGAGAGTTGGTGGGTGAGTATGGAAAGGGAGATATGGTTGGTATTGTAGATGTTATAACAGGTATTATATTTTCTTATTGTTATTTTCTTTTTAACTTATCTTTGTCATTATGATTATTTTTATTGGCATACTTGTTATGATACGTATTTTATTATCACCATGTTTTTAATTTATCTTTGATATTAATGTCATTATGGTTATTCTTGTTGTCATTATTGTTACACTGGGTATTTTATTATCAAAATTTTTTCCATTTATCTATGATATTAATGTTATTGTTCTTAGTTAATATAAGCATTTGAAATAATCTTTTTAATTTTAATAATTTTGTCTTGGTTCTCAAAATTAAGGGTTGAGGAAGGGGGGGGGGGAG
>NW_019398242.1:15641-19265 GCF_000591075.1 Eurytemora carolleeae
GGGGGGGGGGGGGGGATAATTGAAATGCAGAGCACACTAAAATTTCTTATCCCCCCCCCCCTCCCCCTGTACAATTTTTAAAGGTATTTTGTAAATTTTTATGTCAAAACCCTGGGATGGTGAAATGTTCGACACATTTTCATATTTTTCTTGAAAAAAATTTAGATTCAAGCTGCACACAGGCAATTTTTATTATTATTATTTTTGTGAGTAAAAAATATGGACTTGAAGTTGCCCCTTATTTCTGGTTGTGCCCCAAAATCTTCCAGGGGGGATGCCCCACTCCCAATTTTCGGACGTAGCCTCGGACTGGATAGACGTTTGTTTTATGTAAAGATGGATCAGCATAAACATGTTTTAATTAAAACAAATAAAATTAAAAATATTTTTTCCAAAATTATAGTTTTATAAATACTTAATAGTTTTGTTTTCAGTCTCAATCTTGGGTCGTCGTCTGGTGACGATGAGAAGTGGGGAGGACCAAGGATCTTTGGCGGGCAATAAATTCAAATATAATTCAGTTGCAGTTTATCCTTCTTCACCAGGTATATAATATTCCTCAGGTATATAATATTCTTCAGGTTTATAATATTCTCCCCGGGAATATAATATTATAATTTTTGCCAGGTATATAATATTACCCAGGTATATAATATTCCACAAGAAAAATTTTTAAATTTATTTTTGGTAAATGCAATGAGTAAAAGTTAAAGAAATTTTTATGGATTAGAATCAAATGGATTCAAAGTAATTATTTAATGCTTGTTAATATTAATTCCGTTCTATCAGGATCTAACTGAAACATTTTTACATTAACTAATTAAATACAGTGATTCGGATCCATTTAATTTTCCATTCCATTTCTGGATCCTGGATCCGTTCTGCAAAAAACTGGATTCGTATCCGGATTAAAAAACATTTCTTTTGCGTACTGAATTTTCAAATATTTTTTCTTCTAATTTTTGATTATATTCATGATAAAACTTGATGAATCATTCAGAGAAAAGAATATTTTTAATATTCTCCCTTTTTTCAACAGTTGAGATTTAGGTTTTGTGAGTAAATTTTTTTTTTACATTTTTGATAGATTTTTGCCCATGCGATCCGGATCCATGGATTCTTTGATCCCCATATTTTTTTATACGTATCCGGATTCAGGAAGCCAAAATTTTGCGGATCCAACGAATCCGGATTTTTAGCACTGTTAAAATGTATATATCTTATTTTTAGATATTCCTACCTCAGCGTTCTGCTTGTTACTAGAGAAATCCTTAACTTTACTAGGTAGATACAACCTTATTATTGTGGTTAGGGTAGAAAGGGTGTTGTAAAATCTTAATAAAAACTCGCCTCAGGCCAGGGGTAATTATTTTTCAGAATTGTAAATAACATTTTGCTACCCTGTCATGAGTTAAGACCAAATTAAATATCCAGCATTCCATGACTACAAATAGATAAAATTATAGTTTTTAAAACAAAACAAAAGAATGAAATAAACATCCTGAAGTTTCAGGATCAGGATCAAACTACACTTACACGTAGGCCAGACTTCACAAACACCAGGCTACGAAAACCTCAGAAATAAGACAACGCCATTTTAAACAATCACTGGTTGTAAATTTGGACAACTATCATTTGAGCTACTGATCCTTTGAGCTATTGAATATTTGAACAAACAGGAAACTTTAAAGATCTAGGATTGATCCCCAAATTAAAAGTGCCCACACTGGATATGGATATCAAGTTCCCAGTTCAGAAGAAATATATGTTAAGGTCCGTCCACTCGGCTTTCTTCTGAGCAGATACTGCAACGGTTTGGTCCTGAAGCTTTAAAACCTAGATATGAGTACAGGCTTAACTCCTGGCTAAATCAACAAGTAAGACTGTTGTCAACTTGAAGAAAAATAAAGTGTATTGAATTCATAAGAAATTTTTGCGACATGTCGACTAAATTTTGCGACATGTCTACTAAATTTTGCGACATGTCGACTAAATTTTGCGACATGTCGACTAAATTTTGATTTTATCCAGAATATGTGAACGGAATGCCGATATCTAACTATGATTCTATTAAAGAAATGTTTCAGTCACACCGACCCAATTCTAATCCTTTCTAGGATTTGTAATGCTTATGCGCCAAACCAACCTATTTTATTTCTATTTATCTAGGAAATGTTTCCGGCACGCCAACCTTATATTTAGCTCTTTATTTAGGAAATGTATCCAGCACGCCGACCTAATTCTAATTTTATTTAGTAAATGTTTTCGACACGCCAACCAAATTCTAATTTTATTTAGGAATTGTTTCCGGCACGCCAACCTTATCTTAGATCTATTTAGGAAATGTTTCCGTCACGCCAACCTTATTTTAGTTCTATTTAGGAAATGTTTCCGGCACGCCAACCTTATCTTAGTTCTATTTAGGAAATGTTTCCGGCACGCCAACCTTATTTTAGTTCTATTTAGGAAATGTTTCCGGCACGCCGACCTAATTTTAGTTCTATTTAGGAAATGTTTCCGGCACGCCGACCTGATATTAATTCTTTCTGACGCCAACAAGTCATGGGAACCTACCCAGGCTGAAAGAGAGATTGAAGCTATTACTAAACGGATACGGTACAATGACAATTCAATACACTAATATTTAAGAAACTAAGAAAATAATTTTTACTTACATTTTTTTAACTCTCAAGTAAAATGTGCCCTACAATACTTCGCAGCGCCCGACAATTTTGATCATTCATAAACCTCCCCGGGAACGATCGTTCTTTCACGAGAATGAACGGAACGATCAAGAACGATCCCATTGTCCCGAAAAAAGAACAAATGCATAGAACGAGTTCTTAAAAATGATGGAACGATTTGTGAAGGAAGGGAACGGAAATTTTTGAAAGAACGTTTAAAATCAGGAACGCATTTATATTATCACTAGCCTTAGAGGGCGCTTCGCGTCCTTCTTCTAAATTAATTGTGAACATGTTCTCTTTGTGTACATCGTAAAACAAAACAAAAATAGTTTGCGGATTTTCACAAACAATTTCGTGGATTTTCAAAATTTTAAAAAATTTAATGAAGATCGAATTTTGATGGAGACAAATATTTGAAATTTTTATCATTCATAAACCTTCCCTGTGGTCGCGTGATGTGTGCATTTCTCACCTAATTTTCAATTAGGTCCTCACGCCAAATGCCGGACGCAGGCTCAGTCATCATACCCATTTCTCACGCGCTTGTTTCTGTAAATAGCCACAGTTCATTTATAGTCTAGGAATAGGGAAAGTACGTCTTGCGGTGGAAACTGAAAAAATAAATTACAATATTAATCAGTTCCATATAATATAAAAGTTTTAAAGCAATACCATCAACTAATCATTATTTTACAATCAATCAATCACACGAATATATTAAATGAGTGCTTACATTTGGTGCATCGACTGAGTGGGTGGAGCACCGTCCACGTAGGTATATTTCTTGACGAGAATGTTTATTTAACCAGATCCCCTTATCTCCGAAGGTTCACTCCTTAAATAGTTTAGGTCTGGGAAACAACGTTCTCCAGATAATTTAGGAATCCGCACAGGGCTGGGAACAACGTTCTCCAGAGAGTTAAGGAATCCGCTCAGG
>NW_019398242.1:19391-19818 GCF_000591075.1 Eurytemora carolleeae
CCCCCCCCTCACTTAAATCCTGTATCCGCCCCTGTAATTGTAGGTTTTCCAGTAAACTTACGGATAGGAAACAGTTTATCAATCGTTGATGACACTCATGAATTAAAAGTTTAAGTTTGCAGTCCCATGGTATTTACTTATTATTTATGCCATTTTAACTGATTTATAAATCTTTTTAATAATGTTTGCATTGAAATCCATTCCAGGTTGTTGCGGGTATCCGAATCCGGATTCTAAGAATTGTTTTCTAGGAAAGAATTGGTTTTACTTTGGAGCCCTGCTACTTCTACCCCGAGGAATACACGAGAATGGTTGAAAAGACGACCTTGGCTGTCTTCCCATTTTCATTTGAAGATGTCGTCTTTTATGCAGAAGAATAGGGTGAGGCGTTAAAAAAATAATACAAAAGATGTATTTATAAGAAATC
>NW_019398243.1:0-13872 GCF_000591075.1 Eurytemora carolleeae
CTTGATCGTCTAGGGCGGGAATGTCGTCTTGGAACTTGAAGCTTATCTGGACTCTACAAACAAAATAACGTTAGTTTTCCTACTTAGCAAATAATGTCTGTAGTTTATAGATTATTTATCTGCTACCTCTTTGTTACAGAAGATACCCCTATCTTTACTTAAAGACTGATCAAATTTGTATCACAATTCACAGGATATATATAGGGTTACCCACAAAGAATGAGACTGCAAAGACGACTTGAAACTCTTCAAATATGACGACCCCAAGTTTACATTAACTCTTATTTAATGATTTGGCAAAAGAAATAAGGAACTTTATAGTTGTAAGAAACGGTGAAAATTATAAATTCAGTACAGTCGTCCTTCATTTATCTAAAATAAAACCTGTATGCAAAGCTAAACCATTTAAGATATTTGGTTTAGTTTAGTTTAGTTTAGTTTAGTTTAGTTTAGTTTAGTTTAGTTTAGTTTAGTATAGTTCAGTTTAGTTTAGTTTAGTTTAGTTTAGTTTAGTTTAGTTTAGTTTAGTTTAGTTTAGTTTAGTTTAGTTTAGTTTAGTTTAGTTTAGTTTAGTTTAGTTTAGTTTAGTTTAGTTTAGTTTAGTTTAGTTTAGTTTAGTTTAGTTTAGTTTAGTTTAGTTTAGTTTAGTTTAGTTTAGTTTAGTTTAGTTTAGTTTAGTTTAGTTTAGTTTAGTTTAGTTTAGTTTAGTTTAGTTTAGTTTAGTTTAGTTTAGTTTAGTTTAGTTTAGTTTAGTTTAGTTTAGTTTAGTTTAGTTTAGTTTAGTTTAGTTTAGTTTAGTTTAGTTTAGTTTAGTTTAGTTTAGTTTAGTTTAGTTTAGTTTAGTTTAGTTTAGTTTAGTTTAGTTTAGTTTAGTTTAGTTTAGTTTAGTTTAGTTTAGTTTAGTTTAGTTTAGTTTAGTTTAGTTTAGTTTAGTTTAGTTTAGTTTAGTTTAGTTTAGTTTAGTTTAGTTTAGTTTAGTTTAGTTTAGTTTAGTTTAGTTTAGTTTAGTTTAGTTTAGTTTAGTTTAGTTTAGTTTAGTTTAGTTTAGTTTAGTTTAGTTTAGTTTAGTTTAGTTTAGTTTAGTTTAGTTTAGTTTAGTTTAGTTTAGTTTAGTTTAGTTTAGTTTAGTTTAGTTTAGTTTAGTTTAGTTTAGTTTAGTTTAGTTTAGTTTAGTTTAGTTTAGTTTAGTTTAGTTTAGTTTAGTTTAGTTTAGTTTAGTTTAGTTTAGTTTAGTTTAGTTTAGTTTAGTTTAGTTTAGTTTAGTTTAGTTTAGTTTAGTTTAGTTTAGTTTAGTTTAGTTTAGTTTAGTTTAGTTTAGTTTAGTTTAGTTTAGTTTAGTTTAGTTTAGTTTAGTTTAGTTTAGTTTAGTTTAGTTTAGTTTAGTTTAGTTTAGTTTAGTTTAGTTTAGTTTAGTTTAGTTTAGTTTAGTTTAGTTTGTTATGTTAGTGTGTTCTAACGTTTATCTCTCTCTGCAGTGCAGCAAATATAGCTGCGCCAACCTAATTTACTATATTATGTCTTTTATGCATTTTTTCATTCTTTAACATGAAAAAAAAGACCCACCACGTTATTTATCCATTTAAAGATTGCGACTTTTGACATTTCCTGCGTTTTAGTACAAGCTAAATTTAAATTTTCTTATGCTAAATAAATTCCAAACAAATTTTTTTGAATTTATGAGTAAATATATATAAATATTCCTTCTAGCAAAAACATCGAATCCTTTAATCCTTACATATTTGTAACCTGTTGGTGTAAACCTTTTCAGCAATTCAAACTGAATTCATAATTTGAAATACCAAGTCTAGTGTACGACATTGGGTTAAAAAGATATAGTGATGAAAGAATAAGAATTTGCATTTTGGTAAAAGCTCTATTACTTTATAAAAATTTATTTTGAATGAATAGCTATATGTTCATTCTGATGTTACCCTAGTAAGTATATAAAGACTGTTTGAAGTTAGGTTTTACGATAAAGAAATAAATTGCCAGATCTTCTGCTTATTAAAACTGACAACCATCTAGACCAATTAACCAAGAGTATGGTAGCCAAGAAGTGTACAAAGAGCGGGCAGTAGTTGGGGGGGGGGGGGGCTCCCCCTTTAACCCCCCACAAGAAATCTGGAATCAAACGGGAATATTGTTCATTAAACTTGCTCTTGTACCACTTCAAAGTTTGAATAGGGGGGTGAGGGGGGGACAGTCTTTTTTCTAACATTCATTTTTCTCTCAGCTGCTGTTATAAGTTCTTGTTTCTTTTAAAATACCATTTAAAGATGCATTTAAGTCAAATACCAGAAATAAACCTGCGTTGTATTTTCAGAGTTTTAAGTCGTCTTTAAAATTTCATCATTGTAGGTGAGCCTGTATTATACAATACACAATGAGTTAACAACTTCGCAAAGTTTAAAATCTAAAAAATGCTTTATGAAGGTCTTTAAAGAAAAAAACAGACGTAATTTCAAGTGAACCCACCATTTCAAGGTTGTCCATTGTCCAATACACTACAGTCTACAAACTCCTGAAAACCTTTATCTGAGGAGCCATGTTCCTCTCTTAAAATATATTGAATGTTGTCAATTTTATTATTTTCCTCGCAAACATTACTGTAAAACTCATTGTTTCAAAGAAACCACAAAAAAACAGTCCCTTGAAATACAATTATATTATGTTGTAATTAGAATTGTCAGAAACTTTTCAGAAATATTTCCATTTTGTAAAAAGCTAGAACTGACAAACACACAAGTACTCTTAAGTTTCCAGCAATCAATCGTTTGCAATATCTAGAAAGGGGGTGCCAAGATAAAACACCATTTTTCAATTTTTACATTAGTCTGGGACACCCTTGATACAACCTTGCTCCTGAGTGGTTTGACATTACTTACTATTCCCTATTTTTTCTAAAAATTTATTTCAAATTGACTTAAAATAAAAAGTAGCATCTTTAATAAGAAAATAGACAAATATCTTATGTATGGTCTAATTCTCATTATGCTAACCATTTCTGATCGCTTTGACGTATAGTCCGAGCGATTTTCAAAAATTGGGAAAATAAAACTCAGATCAGGCAGTCATTGAGACAAATTTAAGACTCAAGCTTTTTGGGTTCTAAGTTGGAACTAGCTAATTTTTCACCGAGTAGGGTTTATTTAAGCAGTTTATTGTATTTGGCGGATTTCAAAGGTTGGATTTGGCGGATTCTGGGATTTTAATTGAAGAAGACTCAACATTGAAACTAATTCTCCACTAAAACCAACCAAGGTAAGCTTAAGTCGAGTCTAAGAGCTGGCAGCTTTTGATCACGTGACACAGGCTGTCGTCAGTTTATTAAAAAGTTGGGTCTAAGATTGAGCCTTAAAGAAAGTGACCGGCAATGTATGGTGATTGAACTGAATATGTAGTATTGTGAACAAAGGAATTGAGTCTTTGCAACAAACTCTGATTTTCTAATCACTATATCTTTGGAACCGAATGTTGCAGGCCTTAGACATTTCAAACTATGAATTCTGTTAGATCAAATAATCTGAGTTTGAAAAATCAAAGGTTTACAACATCGAGTTCTAAAGATATTAAGGTTTAAAGATTTGATTTTGTTTCAAAGACTCATTTCCTTTTTTAAGATTCATTTGAGACATATGAAAAGTTTCTACGAAGAATATTTTCTGAGTTTCAACGCAAAGTCGACGTTTAAAATCATGCATTTGGGTAGGTACGTTTTCAGAATCGTTTTTTTGAATTATTAAATAACGACGACAAAAAATTTTAACAAAATTCTACTGTAAACTAATCAGTTGTTAAGGAACAGGTTGAAAAAAAGAATCCAAAAAACTCTAAAAAAAATAATATACCGTCTTAAATTTTTTTAACTTCTTCTAAATGTTTTAACTGATAATTGATTTTATTGATTGCATTAAAAAAAACATTTTGTGATTTGATTTAGATAAATTTTTTTTATCAAGGTAAAAATTTCAGGATTCTTAGTTGAAAAAAATATATAATTTGTTTTCTATTTGTATGACAAATGAAGCCCTATTGGCATAAAAAATACAAAACAGTTTGATTGAACTTCACGATCTTAAGTTAACGATTTCAGGGGCGTTTCGAGCCCATATTCTATTTTAACTTTTTATAGTTTATCTTCGATAAAACCAAAATTTAAAAAATCTTTCTTGTATTTTCACAATCAAATAGTTTTGGAGACAACTTTTGTTCATTCTAAAGGTTTGAGTGCCCACACAAAATTTGGGCCCGATCAGTTCAACTGTTTTGACGTTTATTGGACAAACAAACAAACAACAGGACACCCAGGCAAGCAATGTATATTTATAGATAATGGTAAAAACTTAAATGTTGTTCTCATCTTATTTGGTTCTCACTGGAAGTTTACCATCTACACTAGTTTAAAAGTTTTGATTGCTTTTGTCAAAATGTTGACAAATTGCTAAAGCTATATTGTCTAACATGAAGGTTTATACAAATTTTTATACATAGAGGGAGAGCGTTATTTTTAGAACCAGAGTTGTATTCTCGCATTGTTAGCCAACATTTTTAAGGATATTTTTATGTATTTTATAAATAATCTTTATAAACTATGTTATAGATCAAATAGTCTAAGATGAAATATCAAAAGTTTTCACCGTCAGGTTTCAAAGATATAGGGATTTAGAAAATTTGAATTTGCGGCAAAAATTCCTTTGTTATCTAAAAACTTCATATATCTTATCATATCATGTCCTCTCAAAAACAATTATTTGGTTAGCTCCTATAAATTGTCAAAAGAATTCAAAAAAAGAAAGGCAGAAAACTAAAATTGTATTTAAAATACAATCAGAATAGCGCTGATATTCGCAATTTAACATATAACTTTTAAATTAGGGTTTAAAAGTAGTACTGTAAGCCTAAATTAAAGTGAGCCTCCATGCAAAGATTACAATGCCCGATTAACAACGGTTTCCCCTTCACCTGATAAAATATGGGGAAAAAACCGTAGTTTTTCAGATTTTAAAGGGACTGTAAAGGAAAAATGAAAGGGTGTATAGGCTGAAAGCTAATCACTTTAGCTCTTGATCGCGACCCATAAAAGTTTTATCTGATGTTCCTGTCTCGAGAAAATGATATAAAACTGTGTTAAAATTATACGAAAGTTCATATATGTAAAATTTAGAAAATCTGAAACTTAAATCACGTGACCAGAACTATCACCAATGGCAGAGCAGTATACTGGTCACGTGTCTCCGTCTGTATCACGTGACCACTTTACTGCACTGCAGTTGGTGGAATTTCTGGTCAAGTAAAACGGACGTGTAAATAATATTATGAATTAAATCTATTAAAAATAGAAATAAAAAATATAAAATTATATTTGGAGTAAACCTAAGTTACAATAAGCTTTCTCTGGGATATCATCGTTTTCAGATTGGTTGCGTATTTGCTGAATTTTATCTATTTAAACCCACTACTTTTATACTAAAAAGTATATATATTAATTATCGTATAAATTTGACAAAGTTTTATATCAGTTTCTCGAGATAAGAACATCAGATATAACTTTCATGGGTCGTGATCGAAAGCTAAAATGATTAGCTTTCAGCCTAAACCCCCTTTCATTTTTCCTTTACAGTCCCTTTAAATAAGCTTCTTATAAGCAAGAAATGTCCAAGTTACTTTCGTGCGTAGAGGAAACCGCAAGTGAAAATAAACAGCTTAAAGGAACAAAAACATGCATATCTTAGTCATGTTTGATCAGACTAGGGTACTGCTGTAAATCCGGCCTGGCCATCTTTGCATGGAGTGTCACTAGAAAACACGCTTACAGTCCCTTTACTGTATTTAATAGTTACAAAAGTTATAAAAAATGATTTTCCACAGCTCAGTTTACTATGGGTTGGTCAGTTATTTATTAATATTTAGAACCTGGGACATCTGAGAGGCTTGAGAACTGTTTCTTCTACCGTTCTGTCTTCCAACTATATAATAAATAATAGACATTTTAAGAACAGCTGGACACTGGAATAATATACAAATAATAATAATAATAGTGGTTTTTAAATAATAATAATAATAATAGCAATAATATTACTAATAGTGAAAGTAATAATAATAATAAAATGATAATAATAATCTAATATTAATGACTTTAATAACACTAACAATAATAAAGTATAACAATAGACGATAAATAATAATATTTGCAATAAACTGGCGTTGAGTTATGAGGGTTTGTTCAGCCCTGAATTTGTTTTGAAAATATTTATAAAATTGACCTGGTGATTTCTGAATATTGTTAGTAAGGAAGTCTGCCTCTATATCATATCCTTGAGGCGGTGGAAGAAGAGGAACAGCAACACTATGACGTCGGCCCAGGGTATCTGTTCGGGTTCGAGTCAGGATCAGCAAACACTTCTTCTTCGCTTTGGGCTATCAAATATAAACGATATTAACAGGATCGACTGTCAGTTTAATTTCAAGTGACCCTCCATGCAAATATGGCAATGTCCGATTCACAGTGGTATAATCCTTGAGACCTTAATCTTATCAAAAATGAGGAAGATACCGTCGTTTTTCTGACTCAAAAAGTGTTCTTCTTTTTTCTCTACTTTACAACGAAACCGACCGAAAATAAAACTGCACCGTTTAAAGAAACAAAAACATGCATATCTTATCCATACAAAGTTGTTAAGGGTACTGTTGTATATTGGACATTGTCATCTTTGCATGTAAGGTCACTAAAACTAAGTTGAATCTATGTTGGATCTAGTTGTATTCAACTTTAAAATAACCTCTTATAGTCGGATTGCAAAATGAAATTATTTAACCTTTGCTTCATTTTAACATTCAAGTTCAATGTTAAATTTCAATAAGTTTTACAAAATTCTGAAAAAGTTGTATCGTATACATATATTATATATTTGGTTTAATTGTATCCAAGAGAAACGCCAAAACGGCTGAACTGATCGTCGATGAGCCCAATTTTTGTGGCATCTCACCAAATGATTTTGATAATTATTGTCGATTTAATTTTTAATTTGAAACTCATCAATGCTGACAGAAAAATCCGCGAAACTGTTGGTTACCTTAGAATGTAGTTCTGGGAACGCATGATCTGCTAAACTCTCTCTCCGGTTACTGGGTCGATTCGAGATTATTGTAATATGCTGCTCATACAAACTTCGATCTGTAGCGCCTGCAATGGGCAATATTCAAACCGTGATATATAAAAGGAATATTGCACTGCAGGTTTGAAAATTTAGTATTTAAAGGAACTGTAAGAGTAATTTCAATTGGTACTCCATGCAAAGATAGCAATGCATGCTGATTTACATCGGTAACCCTTAAAACCTAAATTTAGTCAAAAATGTTGAAGATACCGTCGTTTTCCTGAATAGTGTTTATTTCTGTAAATTTCTCCATTGGTTCTGATAACCAAGAAATTCATAAGTAATTATATCTAATGTATACTTGATCAGACAAAGCTTTCAAGTGTATCGTAGATCGGGCCATTGACATCTTTGCATGGAGGGTCACTTAAAATTAGCCTACAGTTCCTTTCACTTTTTCTAAAGAAAGAAGTCCTTTTTTTAGCTTCAATGATTTGCATGTTCTCTAAAACCTCCATTAAAGAAGTTTTGTAATTTCATAATAACGCTTCAGAAGAAATTAAATGGTAAAATTATTCTTATTTTAATTTATTCAGATTTCAGTAACTGGTGACTATAATGAGTGGTGACTAACCTTCCCCGAATAGTCTCTCATGTTCTTGACTGTTGCTAGGACTAACTGATCTAACATTGATATCCTGCAAAAATAGGATACGATAAGAGGTACAATGTTTCCATATAAAATATGATACGATAAGAGGTACAATGTTTCCATATAAAATATGAAAAAAGGTGTTTGAATTGTTTGCATATTGTTTGAATCCTATAAACGTAAAAACTCTGAACTGATCGAACCCAAAAAATCTTTTAGTTTTACGATAAAGCAACATTTCAGGAGATGTGTTTTTACAAATATATTCTTTCTAAAGATGATATAGTGCAAGTAAAAAAATGTTTTCCATTTTTTATTCTAAACATTGTTTTTTTACATGATGTAAAATTTTGACGCTGACAGAAAATATATGCAAAAAAATTCACAAAAACGACCCAAAAACGCTGCAAAAATGAACTTATTGTAACAATCGTTTTTCGATTGTTTTCCATTTTATGAGGATAATGGTAATGCACAGTTTAAAAAAGCTAAAGTTAATAAAACACAGTTTTTAAATCTTGGAATTTTAATTTTTTTTACGAAAACGGTTTACACCACTTTATATAATTACTAGAATGGGTTGAGAAGCGCACTAACATCTTAAAAATCTACAAATAATTAAAGGCACCTTATTTAGAGGAAGAGTAACACTAGAGAGAATAGACATTTTCCGCAGTTGATCAGGAGAGAGAGGGTCTCCAGCTTTATACACAGTACATTCACCATTCTCAGATAAATCTGGGAATAGATTAGAATTATTTGCGTCAATTAATCAATGTACGCATAATTTTATGTAACCCTTCATGTAAAGATGGCAATTCTTGATTTACAACGGTATCCTTGAAATCTTTATCAGATCAATAATGTGGGATATATTTTCGTTGCTCGGGGTTTGAAAATGTTTATTTCAGATAATTCCCATATTTTTTCTCTTATTAGTAGAAATGGGCAAGTCACTTTTGTAGAGAAAAAACAAACAGCTTTAAATATTTTCAATATGAGAACAAGAAAATAGAAATAATAGAAAAATTAAGAATT
Source organism: Eurytemora carolleeae (assembly GCF_000591075.1). NCBI lineage: Eukaryota > Metazoa > Arthropoda > Copepoda > Calanoida > Temoridae > Eurytemora > Eurytemora carolleeae. The sequence continues at coordinate 8,788 of NW_019398243.1, forward strand.
AGACTATAAAATAATAGAAAACAATAAAATAAGAGAATAAGAAAAGAAGAGAAGAAGATAAACAATGATAAAATAAGAAAATAAGAAAATAAAAAGATATGAAAACAAGAGAATATAAGAATAAGATAATGAGAGAACAAGATAAAAAGAGAATAAAAGAATAAAATAATCAGAGAATAAGATAATAAGAGAATAAGAAAATAAGAAAATAAGAAAATAAGAATATAACAGTAAAAGAAAAAACGAATAAGAGTATGAGATAATAACAGAATAAGAAAACAAGATAAAGTCGAATAAGAGAATAAGAAAATAATAGAATAAGAGAATAAGAAAACAAGATAAAAGAAAATAAGAGAATAAGAAAATAGGAGAATAAGAAAATAAGAAAATAAGAGAATAAGAAAATAATAAAATAAGAGAATAAGAAAACAAGATAAAATCGAATAAGAGAATAAGAAAACAAGAGAATAAGAGAATAAGAAAATAAGAGAATAAGAAAATAATAGAATAAGAGAATAAGAAAACAAGATAAAAAAGAATAAGAGAATAAGAAAATAAGAGAATAAGAGAATAAGAGAATAAGAGAATAAGAGAATAAGAAAATAAGAGAATAGGAGAATAAGAGAATAAGAGAATAAGAGAATTAGAGAATAAAAAGAATAAGAGAATAAGAAAATAAGAGAATAACAAAATAAGAGAATAACAAAATAAGAGAATAAGAGAATAAGATAATAAGAGAATAAGAGAATAAGAGAATAAGAAATCAAGAGAAGAAGAAAATAAGAGAATAAGAGAATAAGAAAATGAGAAAATAAGAGGAGAAGAAAATAAGAGAATAAGAAAATAAGAAAATAAGAGAATACGAAAATAAGAGAATACGAAAATAAGAAAATAAGAGAATACGAAAATAAGAAAATAAGAAAATAAGAGAATAAGTGAAAAAGTACATTAATGAGAGAATTGCGGGTGGGATAATGGGTTTAGGAAGACGGATAGATGGCTGGAACCCAGAAAGGATGAATCAATAAAATATTTTATATGTTTCAGAGTGTTCCAAGATACTGGTTCATCAGCTCAAACATAAATGTTAAAATCAAAATTTTGTTAAGGTCAAATTTTTTTTTTCGTTTAAGGACCCTTCTTGCAAAATCATTAACATGGATGTTTAATTCATACTTGATCAGACAAAGCTCTCAAAGATACCGTTGTAAATCGGGCATTACCATCTTGGTATGGAGGGTCAATTGAAATTACAGTCCCTTAAAGTGCCCAACTAAAAGAAAGAAAATGTTCTGTAAGTAATAATTTCCATATATACCCCCCCCCCCCCCCCTTCAGCTGCTGTCTGTGCTATCAATTAATCACTCCTCCACCCTCACAAATACATTTATTTCCAATATCTACAGCAGCACAATACCTCATGCGAGATACCAATAAACCCCTCACCTTGGATACTTTTTATTTAAACCTACAGGATAATTCTTAGAAAAATTTGTTTTTGAACTGTACGAAAAAACTTTTAAAGGGAGTCACCGGCAATGTATGGTAATTGAACTAAGAATGTAGTATTGTGGAGAACTTTTTTAGGATTCATTTAAGACATTTAGACGACAAAAATGTAAAAAAAATCCTCCATTTTCATTTTCATTTGTTGACGTTTCAAAATAACAAGTTTTGCCGTTCGATACTGAAATCTTCCGGTAATTTTTAAAAACTAGTTTTATCTAGATAATTATGGTTTTGATAATAATATTTATTTGGCCTTAATGTTTGTTTATGACACATGGTTAACAAGGAATATTTATCCAAACACAAAAATATAGATAACAAAATATATAGTAAGGCTTATGTCGATCGAGATTTCAGACAATATCAACGTTAAAAATAGATATCCGTTGGAATTGTTATTCTTTCCCATAGATCTAACCTCTTGCACCTGACAATTGTAGAATCTGAATCCCCGGACACCTGGGCAAAATACTAATAAAAGAAATGACTATTTTTAGTGGTCCTGAACCCCTCCCCCTCCCTTTCTTGTATCACTTCCCCCCTCGGTAAAGAACCGACTAGTTTAAATATACTTTACATTATGCAATTCTAACCAGTAAATAAGAAAAGGAAGTTAAATAGTGCTCGTTTTATTTTGTACATATATTAATGTTTGTTATATCATAATTTTGTAAAGAATATTATTATGCTTCGTGTATAACTCGTATTATCTAATTCTTGATGATGGAAAGAACCCCAGGTCTTCAACACTCTACGACAAGCACTGGAAGGAGAAGGTCAACCCATCTGACCTCTCCCACTCTTCCACTCTAGAGGATCTCGGACAACATCTACCGAGACCTGATGAACCTGAATTAGAACCTTGATTAATACTGTTTAGTTTGAACATTCTCTTTAATAAATGAACCCACACAAACCCCTCTTCACGAAAAATATGCAACACTAGTTTTTTCGAATATTCGGCGAAAGTAGTCCTCTAGTGTTTCGGGTCACCCTACTGAAAGCTAGAGTACTATCGGTAAGCTTGCGCAAACCGCGGCATTTAAAAATAGACGCCTTCTTATCATACAGCACAGTTACCTGTTATTTTTCAAATTGTGAACATTTATCGTTGATAAAGGTACATTTTTCTTAATTTTCACACGTTACATTACTTTCCAAGTATGGCGAAATATTTTTATCAAGCTTTCATGTTTTATTTTGACGGACAGTGTAGTTATTTCGACGCGAGTTAAACTAACATATAGGATTCACGACGGACAAAATGTTTTTTAAAACCCTCGTAATTGTAATCTCATGCGTCGTTATTTTTTTCTAGGATGGATAACGACGCCCCTGAGCAAAGGGGACCGGGGGCTAAGCCTGATTGGTTTCTCGGGTGGCTGCGTGAGGTTTTCCTCCCGGCTTCAAGAAACCTGTTAGCAGAGCAGCTCGAGCAGTTTGAAACCGCGGTTAGTCAGTTGCCAAATATTGATGAAGCCGTAAAGAAGTCCCTCACGACTACACTCTCGACTGAGGCTCAAATCCTCCAAGGGAAGGAGGATGACAAATCTCAAATTCAGAAACTACTCAAGACAACTCATGTTATACTCGACGAGCCTGTTCCCATGCCATGGAGTCAATTGTCAGAGAGCGAGTCCAAGATTATTTCGCGAGTAGTCGAAAACCTCAAGATCCAAGATTTCGCAACAAAGTCCATCAGATTCTGGTCAATCCATTTTTCTGATGTTTTCGATAAGTTCTTCATATCGAGTAGGATTGGCAGGATAGCGATTGTTTACAATAGCTGCTCCGCTAGTCTGAAGCAGCGCCTGTTGGCCCTAGATCTAGGAGATAAAGCGAAAGATAATGCTTACTCCTACCTCAACCTACTACAACTAATTACGACGGTGGTGCATTCTCCAAACGCAAGAGACGACGCCACGATGCAGATCTACAAAGGACTGCGCCAGAACAGTGGAGAATCGGTTCAAGGGTTCCTGCAGAGAATCCGCGACGTCGCAGAAGAGGCTTTTGGCCCATCCTCTACCTGGTCAATGTCGCAAGCCTCCCTCCTGCTGAAGAAAATTTTCGACGGTCTCCACTCGTCAGACCTGGCTAAACTAACTGCATCTATCGTCATAGTTCTCCCATTCCAATGGAATTCCCTGTGTGATTCCATATTACAATTCTCACAGCGAGTACGAGTAAACAACCCTGAACCGAATGTCAATGCAGTCCAACAACCTCCGTCGAGATCCCCAGTCTGCTTCAAGTGTGGAGCTGCTCACTACATGAGGGATTGTACAATCCTGGTCTGCAAATATTGTGGGCTGAATCACCAACATTCTACGTGCTCAAAGGCTGGAACGAGAACGTTCTGCTCGAAATGTCCCAGCAAGTTCCATAATTTAGAAGGCCACTACAAACACGTCCCTGAAGGAGTTAAGCTGCGTCCTCAGGGAATTAATGTGATTGAACCTACGTCGTTCCTAGAAGGTGCTGTATCAATGGACGGAAATTATTCAGGTAACGTTTTTGTAATTTTACATGTATAATTCTTGAAACAATAATTACAAAATACCCATGGTCTTGGCATTTCCAAAATGTGGTCTGCCTTTTAGTGCTTCCAATACTACCGGAGATATGAAGAATTTTGTTCAGATTTCGAAAACTTTGGTTTTTGTTTAATAAATGGAAATGCGTGTATTATAGGATTAATTTAGTGCTTATTAACTCTAGAGTACCTTGTAATTCAAGTCGTCTACTATCATGTTTCGTGGGACACCCTGTATTGTTGTGAACCATATCCCTAATGTAACCCTGATCAGTATGCAGTATGCACCAATATTAAAGGTCTAACAATGGAATTTTTAAAGTTAGAATAGGCGAGGGACAAAGATTTTGAGCCAAGCACTCAAAGTAGACGAATTTGCTTATTCTAAATTTCAAGTACATAAAATATACAAGAGAAACATGTCGCCTTATAGAAGTCAATTTTACTCTGATATTGCTGTTATCTATGTCCCTTTTAAAATGCACAAAACCTTCTCTCTAGTTCAAATCTAATTTGTCTGCACAAAACCTGCTCTCTAGTTCAAATCTAATTTGTCCGCACAAAACCTACTCTCTAGTTCAATCTAATTCGTCTTCACAAAACCTTCTCTCTAGTTCAAATCTAATTCTTCTGCACAAAACCTGCTCTCTAGTTCTAATCTAATTCGTCTTCATAAAACCAGCTCTCTAGTTCTAATCTAATTCGTCTGCACAAAACCTACTCTCTAGTTCTAATCTAATTCGTCTGCACAAAACCTACTCTCTAGTTCAAATCTAATTCGTCTGCACAAAACCTACTCTCTAGTTCTAATCTAATTTGTCTGAACAAAACCTGCTCTCTAGTTTTAATCTAATTCTTCTGCACAAAACCTGCTATCTAGTTCTAATCTAATTCGTCTCAACAAAACCTGCTCTCTTATAGTTTTATAATCTAATTTATCTGCACAAAACCTTCTCTCTAGTTCAAATCTAATTTGTCTGCACAAAACCTGCTCTCTAGTTCAAATCTAATTTGTCCGCACAAAACCTGCTCTCTAGTTC
>NW_019398243.1:13920-20305 GCF_000591075.1 Eurytemora carolleeae
AACAAAACCTGCTCTCTAGTTCTAATCTAATTCGTCTGAACAAAACCTACTCTCTAGTTCAAATCTAATTCGTCTGAACAAAACCTGCTCTCTAGTTCTAATCTAATTCGTCTGCACAAAACTTACTCTCTAGTTCTAATCTAATTCGTCTGCACAAAACCTACTCTCTAGTTCTAATCAATTAATCAGTCACAAGACCTCTAATTAAAGAGCTATCAGAAGAATTAAAATGTTTTGGACTTCTAATACGAAATCAAATAAATTTGTTCTCTCATATAAACTAACCTAGAAGGTCGCCATCTTGCTTTAGAGAACAGCTTTGCTACAAAAACAAGAAGGAATGCAAGGATTACTAAACCTTAAAAATATAATAAATGTTAGATCAGTATGCAGTATGCACCAATATTAAAGGTCTAACAATGGAATTTTTAAAGTTAGAATAGGCGAGGGACAAAGATTTTGAGCCAAGCACTCAAAGTAGACGAATTTGCTTATTCTAAATTTCAAGTACATAAAATATACAAGAGAAACATGTCGCCTTATAGAAGTCAATTTTACTCTGATATTGCTGTTATCTATGTCCCTTTTAAAATATTTTTTATTTCAAAATTAACCCCACCTTGGTCTAACTTTTGTACTTACGCTATTTATTGTAGTACATTTTTAAACAAAATACAATTTAAATTACCTATAGCTAGCCCTGTCACTGCTGGGACTGTATCTGTATTAATGGTAGCCAAGGAATCTAAAATATACATAATTTAAGAAACCAAAAAAAAAAATTGTATGCCAAAGTTAAATGAGAAATATTGAAAAATTATTGAAATTTTCGTTTTGCTCGTTAGCAAAATGTTCATGAAAGTAAAATAACTAAATTAGTGTTAAAAATATTTACACGTTTTTTCACTGTAAACCTACTCCGTTCAACCCTTCTGCAAAAATTGATATAAACTTCATATTTCATACATCTAAACCTGTGTGTTGTGTATACTAAGGCCTATAAAACTGTGGAATGAGAAGAAGACTGTTAGACAGAAGTTATGATTTTAAATAATCCAGAACATGAGACACGGTAATTTTTCAATGTAAATAGACAGCGAAAAATACACATTAGATAACTATAATGTCGTCTTACTATTTCACAGTTTTCAGGTTCTAACTGTACTATGTATACATATAAAAAGACTTTCTAAACCTATAAACACTAATTAAGCTAAACCTATGGCCCTTAACTTAAACTAAACTTATAAACCTTCACTAAATATATACCTTTAAATTTTACTTAATCTAAACCTTTATATCTTTACTAAATCTAAACCTATAAACCTTGACTAAATCTATTCCTTTAAATTTTTACTAAATCTAAACCTTTATATCTTTACTAAACCTTTAAACCTATACTAAATCTAAGCCTATAAACCTTCACTAAATCTAAATTGTTACTAAATTTAAACCTTTAAATCTTTACTAAATCTAAACCTATAAATCTTTACTAAATCTAAACCTATAAATGTTTACTAGATAGGCGGAACAACCCCGGGGTAGCTAGGGTTAAAATGCGATCCTAGGATGGGGCAAAATCGAAGGAGTGGAGTTAGTTGATCGTCAGCTCCCTTAAACTGAGGTTCCCTTGAAGAATTCCCCTACTTAATGAAACTCATTGATTATTACTATTAAACTCGTATAAGTATCGTACCAATTTAAAGTTTGTATTTTTTATATCTTTGTACATAAATATATTGTAAGAAAAAACCGACTCGTTGAATATTTGATAAACTAAGTGCATTGCTATTCGAATTTTACTCATATACAATAATATATATATATTTGTAAATAAAGAATTTTCTACCTTTGCCGTCAATAACAATTGTAGGAGGAATACTTGCGTCTCCGTAGCCCCTAGAATAAAGAAAAACATTGTTCAACCCTCCAGAGGTGTAAAATAAATTAAGTTTTATGATTTCAAGTGTAAAATAAATATGGTTTTATGATTTCAAGTGTAAAATAAATATGGTTTTATGATTTCAAGTGTAAAATAAATATGTTTTTATGATTTCAAGTGTAAAATAATCATGGTTTTATGATTTCAAGTGTAAAATAATTATGGTTTTATAATTTCAAGTGTAAAATAAATATGGTTTTATGATTTCAAATGTAAAATAAATATGGTTTTATGATTTCAAGTGTAAAATAATTATGGTTTTATGATTTCAAGCGTAAAATAATCATGGTTTTTATGATTTCAAGTGTAAAATAAATATGGTTTTATGATTTCAAGTGTAAAATAATAATGGTTTTATGATTTCAAGTGTAAAATAAATATGGTTTTATGATTTCAAATGTAAAATAAATATGGTTTTATGATTTTTAAGAATTTAAATTTGATAGTTTTGAAACTTTTGATGTTTGTCAACAAGTAAAAAGCTGAATTTATGATAAATTTGTTTACTTATTTCACGATTTCAAATAATTGATCCTAGTTGCAAACAACACTGAAAACTCTGGTTGATTCTAAGTACCGAGCTGACTTTTAAGTAGCTAGAAAAGCTGTATTACAGTACGTACTCTTACCGGCTATATAAGGCAAAACGGAACAGTTCAAAAAAGGAGATTCTAGTAAACAGGCTTTTTTCTTCTATCTTTGTAAATCTGATTATACTTAAAAACACAAAACCTTAATTCACTGTATACTCTTCATGAAAGGATTTACAAAATGAAGTCTGCAAATTCAAAAATGATTGCGATATTAAGATTTTGCCCCAGTGTTATCTCATAAGAAATGTTTATGTTTACACTGCACAATTGGTGGTACGTCTTCCTATTCCAGAGTTTTCTGGTTCTCACTGTATTTACAAATGAACTGATTTACAAAGATTCATTTATTTTTGATTAATTAGTTGATTAATATAATGGTTTGGTTAATAAACAGTTCTCATATTTAATGAATAATTTCTAAAGGAAACTTATATTACCGAGTAAATTAAGTTTGAGCAGAAGACGGGAGATTAATGAAGATCAGCTGAAAAAAAACAATGGCGTCCCATCTTATACTTTTATGCTCAAATTCGGGAACTCAATAAAATCCGAAAATTAATTGAATTGAAATTGATATTTGATCAGAGACGAAACTTCAAATAGAAACGATATGTAAAGAGGTTTTGATTCAAAGGCGACATTATATGCAAAATTAAGTTCAAAATTATTCTCATGGTACATGTAAGTTCATAAATTCTAATGAATATTTAAACTAAGAAAAACTTAGCATAAAATCAAGTGTGTTCCTGGAAAATCTAGAAAATTCTTTATAAAAATCAAATTCTGCCACTGCACTTCTAGAAATTAAATATTAATATTACATAAATATTAAACAGATTACAAACAAAGTTTTAACTCATAAAAAGTCTGACATTCCAGATCATTCAGAGTATAAAGGGTACCGTTGTGAATCGAGGTTGCGATCGATATTTATTAAAAATAAGTGTCCGCGTACTTCAGGGTTATCCAATGAAACATGACGGTTGAGAAACGAATAAAAGACCGTCTCTGATATTTGGAATATTTTGAGGAATTTATTTGTCAATGTAGAGTGTAGACAATATCATTATCATTAAGATTTATCTTCCCACACAAACATAAATCAATATGACATGGTGAAGATACTTTAAAAAAAATTTTAAATAAGTAAATTCAAAGATAATAAACATAAATATGCCGCTTCAAAGTAATCTAGCCAGCTTTTTAGAGTATCAAAACAGTAAAATATTATATTTTAGCAAGAATATAAATGTATAAATATGGGCTTTATTTAAAAGACTTGAATCAGAACGAAATTCGTTATATCTCTGATAATTGAAGTAAAAAAAGGCAGACCACAATTTGGAAATGCTAGGAATTATTTGTTATTGTAAAAGTAGGCTGACATATGTAGTTTGCAAAATTTTGCCAAACCTAAAGACTGTCGTGTTTCGTGGGACACACTGTATGAAACATATTTAAAGGTGAATCTACAGGAAGTTTTCTAATCCTTACATCTTTGTGAATTCAAACTATGCAAATTGTTAGCTCAAATAGTTAAAGTTTTAAATATGATGGACCTTCAACAATAGATTTTAAAGATACTGAGATTAGAGTATTCTAGAATCCAGATAAAGTGTATATAGTTCCTTCTATGTTTCTTCCTATATTTAATCTATCTGAGATGGAATTTAAAGAATTTGAGCCGCGGTTTAAATCTGCCAAAACCCGGTTTAAATTAAGCGCCGGCTTAAATCTTAAAACATTTGATACTATTTTAAGTGGAACCAACCATATTTAATCCGTGGCTTAAATTTAAACCACCGCTCAAATTCTTTAAATTCGGCCACAGGTTTCCGTCCTTAGAGGATTTTAACCAGGATTGGAAAATATCGTGAATTCCAATTTTTGGTGTTGAGTACTTTGCTAATCTCCTTTACCAAAAATATTATAAACCTCGGCTAGTAGGCGCCTTTGAGTGTTAAACAAAAACATATAATTCGTCTGCACAAAACCTGCTCTCTAGTTCTAATCTAATTCGTCTTCACAAAACCTGCTCTCTAGTTCTAATCTAATTCGTCTTCACAAAACCTGCTCTCTAGTTCTAATCTAATATTCGTCTGCACAAAACCTGCTCTCTAGTTATAATCTAATTTATCTGCACAAAACCTACTCTCTAGTTCAAATCTAATTTGTCTGCACAAAACCTGCTCTCTAGTTCTAATCTAATTTGTATGCACAAAACCAGCTCTCTAGTTCAAATCTAATTTGTCTTCACAAAGCTCTCTAGTTCTAATCTAATTTGTCTGCACAAAACCTGCTCTCTAGTTCTAATCTAATTTGTCTTCACAAAACCAGCTCTCTAGTTCTAATCTAATTCGTCTGCACAAAACCTTCTCTCTAGTTCAAATCTAATTTGTCTGCACAAAACCTGCTCTCTAGTTCAAATCTAACTTGTCTGCACAAAACCTGCTCTCTAGTTCTAATCTAATTCGTCTGAACAAAACCTGCTCTCTAGTTCTAATCTAATTCGTCTGCACAAAACCTGCTCTCTAGTTCTAATCTAATTTATCTGCACAAAACCTGCTCTCTAGTTCTAATCTAATTTGTCTGCACAAAACCAGCTCTCTAGTTCAAATCTAATTTATCTGCACAAAACCTGCTCTCTAGTTCTAATCTAATTTGTCTGCACAAAACCTGCTCTCTAGTTCAAATCTAATTTGTCTTCACAAAACCTGCTCTCTAGTTCAAATCTAATTTGTATGCACAAAACCAGCTCTCTAGTTCAAATCTAATTTGTCTTCACAAAACCAGCTCTCTAGTTCAAATCTAATTTGTCTGCACGCTCTCTAGTTCAAATCTAATTTGTCTTCACAAAACCTGCTCTCTAGTTCAAATCTAATTTGTATGCACAAAACCAGCTCTCTAGTTCAAATCTAATTTGTCTTCACAAAACCTGGTCTCTAGTTCAAATCTAATTTGTCTTCACAAAACCTGCTCTCTAGTTTAAATCTAATTCGTCTGAACAAAACCAGCTCTCTAGTTCTAATCTAATTCTTCTGCACAAAACCTACTCTCTAGTTCAAATCTAATTCGTCTGCACAAAACCTGCTCTCTAGTTCAAATCTAATTTGTCTGCACAAAACCTGCTCTCTAGTTAAAATCTAATTTGTCTGCACAAAACCTGCTCTCTAGTTAAAATCTAATTTGTCTGCACAAAACCTGCTCTCTTGTTCTAATCTAATTTGTCTGCACAAAACCTGCTCTCTAGTTCTAATCTAATTCGTCGGCACAAAACCTGCTCTCTAGTTCTAATCTAATTTGTCTGCACAAAACCTTCTCTCTAGTTCAAATCTAATTTTTCTGCACAAAACCTGCTCTCTAGTTCAAATCTAATTTTTCTGCACAAAACCAGCTTCTTAGTTCAAATCTAATTTGTCTTCACAAAACCAGCTCTCTAGTTCAAATCTAATTTGTCTGCACAAAACCAGCTCTCTAGTTCAAATCTAATTTTTCTGCACAAAACCAGCTCTCTAGTTCTAATCTAATTTGTCTGCACAAAACCTGCTCTCTAGTTCTAATCTAATTCGTCTGCACAAAACCTGCTCTCTAGTTCAAATCTAATTTGTCTGCACAAAACCTGCTCTCTAGTTCTAATCTAATTCTTCTGCACAAAACCAGCTCTCTTGTTCTAATCTAATTTGTCTGCACAAAACCTGCTCTCTAGTTCTAATCTAATATTCGTCTGCACAAAACCTGCTCTCTAGTTCTAATCTAATGTATCTGCACAAAACCTACTCTCTAGTTCAAATCTAATTTGTCTGCACAAAACCTGCTCTCTAGTTCTAATCTAATTTGTCTGCACAAAACC
>NW_019398244.1:0-13801 GCF_000591075.1 Eurytemora carolleeae
ACAACACGTGAATTATCACGGGATAATGACGGGTCACTCGTGTGAAATAAACCAAATAATCTTGTGTTCTTCACGGGTTTTTGTTTGTTGGGTATGTGGCAGAGAAGAAGGACAGAGGACGCCAATTTCTTGATTCTTGCTGTTGTAAAACGGCTCCAACGTGCGTGGCGGAGGCATCTGTAACCAGAGACACCTCGGCAGAGGGAGAAGGATGAACTAGTGAGACGGCGGAGGCAAGGGCGGATTTAGCTGTCTCATTTTCACGGAGTAGTAGAATTAAAGTTCGGAAAGAAATATCACTTGACGGAGTCATGTACTGGAAAAATCACTGTTTTTCGTTGGGGTCACCAATATAGAGGTCGGAGGACAGACTCTAATGAAACTTGGGTAGACTCATTCCAGTATATATATTTCTTTATAAGAACAACTTTGTATATCATAATCTAATTGAACACATGAGACTGATGAGAATGCCGCGTTCTTCATCTGTTGTGGAACTCTATTTTGGAGGTCGAAACATCGTCTTCCACAACTAGTTTTAATTTTAGACATCTTTTTTAATTTTAGACACTTAGTTTTAATTTTGAGGGTGCTTTAGACAGAAGTTAATTTAGATTTTAAATAGTTGTCAGAAAATGTTAAAAATTATTTTTTTGTTTTGTTTTTGATGACAAACATGTTAATGCATTTATTACACGAATACATGAAAATCCATTAAATTCCTTCTATTAAAAAGTTCAAACATTATAAGGTCAAAAATGAAAAATGAGAGCAGTAGGGCCAAAAAACAAGATTGAATCAAAAATGAAAAATGAGAGCAGTATTGCCAAAGAACTGGAATCAAAAAATAATGCAATATGTACAAACAGTCTTTTAGGAAGTAATGATCAAGCTAAATGTCTTGTTTACAAATAAGATTTTCAAAAATGAAGATTTAAATATGAAATTTTTTTTTCATATTGAATCTCTATTAAAGGGACTGTAAGCGTAATTTTAAAGAGAAGCTTCCTGGATTTACAACGGTACCCTGCAAACTTTTGACTGATCATCAAGGACAGAGAACTCAGTGTAAATATCTCTTTATAATGCTGTGCCAAAATCCGCAAGATAGGAGTGTACGCAAGTAAGTAAACATTTCGTGTGAAGTCAACGCGGATGACGTCACATTTATTCCTGGTAAATCTAGAATAATCTTTGTCCGGCCCTTCTATAAGGTAAATATTAATATTCTTTAAATATAAAACAGCAAACTAAGTAATTAACTATTACAAGAGTTTCTACAGATACATAATTGATCAGTCGAAGGTTTTCGTTGTAAATCAGGAATGAAAGGTCTTGTAATTGCGCTTACAGTCCCTTTCCATTGAATCCCACCTTGCAGCAGTGCCAGGAGTCGTAATATAATTCCAGCCATCACAAAATGGTGGATAACCTTTCTCTGTAAAATATCTATACTTTATTCCCAATCAAACTGAAACTTTTATATAGATATAGAAGAATGCACCTCCTTCTTCTTTAGAAATTTCATCATAGCTCACATACCACTAAATAAACCATATTTTTAATCTGCTAAACTTAGATTTTCTATTCCCCATATCTTCGCAACCCAATCTTGTACACCTTAGATATTTTTAGCTATGAGTTCTGTTAGAACTTAGATCATATAGTCTAAGTTTGAAATATCAAAATTTTGCATCATCAGGCTGCAAAGATATATGGATTAGAACATTTGATATAGTAGCAAAGACTTAATTCTTAAAAAAAAACTTTTTAAAAATAACCTTGCTTCCTTGACTTCTAACAATAATGTTACTGTGTCCTCGGCAAAGGATGAAACTGTTGTTCTTATATTCTGGGCTCTCAAGGTATTGCCAACACATTGTCATTGTAAACATCAATTCGAATGCCTTTCACAATAACTTTTTATGGCTGAGATTTAAATAAAAAATAAGAAAAATGATTGATCATAATAAATGTTATAATCAATAATTATAATAAATGCACAACCATCTTATTTCTGATCTTCTCTCTTCATGCACAAAAGGGTTGAAAAATCAAAAAATTTCACCTCAATGTGAAGCTTAAACTATTACTGTTTTTTTATCGAAAATTAAGGTTCAGTGTACTGAGTACAAAAGGCCTGAAAAATTTTAGAAAAATTGGGGTCGTTTGTGTACTTTATCTTAAAAACAAGCTATTTTTTCCAGGACTTCCTTAAACCCGGGATGTTTCTAATATTGTTCCGGACCCTTGCTTTGAAAAGTTCAGGAACGATGTTATTTATAAAGGTAAAATATTTGAGTTTATTCATGATTGTGTTGATGGAGTTGATACTTAATTTGAACCGTCTTATTCAACCAGTACTATGAGTAGTTCCTTCCTTGTACAATATCTTTGTACTGCATGGCTTCAACCATTACAGAGTTTTGTTGGTTAGCATCAGGCACCATTCCCATCAGGAAGACGAGTCTACAAAAGAAACAGAAATATTGATTATGTGTGGATTTTTTACTTCAATTTTGAGCTAATTTAACTCGAGTGCATGCATAGTGCCTATATAAACGAGCTAAATAACCGATCAATTGATATTCTGTGGCGCCCCTGGATTCCTGGAATGCAGTACACAGCTTATTCCATACTTCATATGTTATTGTTTAGATTATGATATACTGCATCTGGTATATAATACTGTATTTGATAAATATATATTCAGTCAGTTTATTTGGTCTTATTCATTTGGTCTTATTTATTTCATCGCTACAATTCAGTCACAAATATTTATCAAATTACTATGAAGTAATCTTTAATTTTACATTGCTTGTTTAAAGTGGTAGGCTATAATATCAATATAATAAAGAATGACTTTTTAATTTACGTTTGAATTGTTAACAAACTTTTTTAGAATTACAAGCATAGAGAATAGAATATTGTTAACATAAATTCGAAATATAAGGAAGACGATTGTACCGACTCAAATGCCTCTGTTAATTCTCTAGATGTGTGTGTACATAGGATCCATTTCCGCAATGAAGCACACCACACATGTCAAATCCCCGCTCATCCCAGCTCCCGCCTCACCTCAGCAGTCAGCCGAAAACACCCGAGATGATCACAACTCAGTCTCAGAGAGATAAGTAATATATAATACAATTTTTTAACAACAAAAAAAGATTTAAAGTTTTAAAAATCTACTAGTCAATAATTCTTGTATTCAAAATTCAAAGACACCTATTTTTAAAAGGTTGAAGTGGGAAACATTTTTCATAGTATTTACCTTTCCCTCTAACCATCCATTACTTACTCTTCTTAGTCCTCTCTTTTTGGATATCCCTACTGCGTAAAAGTTACGTTTGATAACAATTACAGATATGCTGCTATATCATTGGACTAATATCAGATTGAACTATAGTCTACTGTTAACAAGTGGGATTTTAGAGCACTTTAAAGAATACAATCTTAATCATGACTCATGTTATTATGAACTTATTAAAAAACATATTTTATCACATTTGAGGACTAAAGTCAGTTTGAACGATGGTCTTAAACATTAATCCAAACAAAATTTACGTTCATTCAATCGATCTTTAGTTAAATCGATATGACACCATCAACACCAGAAATGCGCAAAAAATAAAAACCAGGTTTTCAAAAGTTAAAGAGCACATTTTAACATGACACACTGGTTGGTTGAATTTCAAACTTCTTTCTTGGATATTAAATGCATATTGACCTAATCTTGGGTTTGGTAAAACCAGGCGATCAAGCATTGATCTCAATATCCACCATTCTAAAGTTTTCAGCTCAGTAAGACAAATTTTCTACATTTTCCCTTGATCTGATAGGGACACATATATGTTGTCATATTTATATTGTAATTTGTAACACGTTTCATAGTTATGAATTTATCAATAAAACTCTTCTGCAGAAAAAAGTTTTTTAGTTTTATGTTTACATAAAGCAATACATGCATTTACAGTTTTCTACTAGGTTAAATTGTTTCAAAATACACTTTTCTCAAAGTTATCATCAGAGTTATGGAAATTTTGAAGATATTCAATTCAGCTCAGCTCTTTCAGCATAACCCTCTCAGGAATAACATCTATAGTTGATAAGTTGACTTGTGGATGGTAGATGTTGCTGAAGCACTTAAACAGAAAAATAATTTTGAAAAAATTGATTCGCTTCTTTTTTATTGTGTTCAGTTTTAGATCCCATTCATTTTTAACCCTATCCCTGCTGGGGTACTTGAAAACCAGGACATGCTGGGGGGGGGGTCATTAGAAAGCTCTTGTGCTCTACTTTTAGAATCTGCAAAAATAATTGCAAATTTGCAAAAATTGAATTTTTTATCGCAAAATCCAGTTGTATAGTAAAAATGTTTGCAAAAAAAAATTTGTCCAAAAAATGAAAAATTATACATTTTTGAAAAGCCCTTGACCATGCCATTTCAAATATGCAAAAATGTTTGCAAAATTTTAAATAACCTGATTTTTAATCAAGGAAAACTAAAAATGAGCAAATTTCCTTTGACAGGTTGTTTGCCAAAAATTTGCAATTTTTTTTTCGCAAAACTTGTGCATTCCGTTTCCTTATGTTATAGGCTTTCCAAAAATTTTACCAAAATCTGACAAGTGAAAGTGGGTCAAAACAAAGATTTAGTTTGTTACAGGCAAAAACAGTCATTCAGGCAGTGTGCCTGAGGACTCAGGCAGTTAGTATTAAAGCCCGGTTTTAGGCCTAAAGGGAGGGCTTTGGGTATGTAAGAAAAGTCAGAAAATTTCAAAAGTCTCAGACCAATACTTTTTGAGTTATGAAAAAAAAACTACAGGGAGGGGTCAAATTGACCCCCCCCCCCAGCAGGAATAGGGTTAAATTACATTCTTGTTGTAAATGATCGTTTTTGTGATAATCGTGAATTTTTTTGTAAATATAAAAAATGTCATAAACAGACAACTTGTGAATAAAATGAATAAACAAAGAGACACTTTTGTTGAAGAAATTATTTGGGCTTTTTACACGGGCAGCAGTAGTACATTTGAATTTCCGAGCCGGGTCAACTTTTCTGGTCCCAATTTGTACAGTATCGACCGGTCAGTGGGTAAATGAAGCCTGACACTCAATAGAACTAGCCGATGCAGCAAACTTGACGCGGTCAGACTTTAGGTTGAATTTACTTTTACTGAAGGGTCAGAGGTGCGTGTTTAGTACATTGTTCATATTCTATCAGATTCAGTGTTAGAATTGTTCACCTTGTTGAAATAACACCAACGAGAATGCTGATGTAGGGTGTAAAACATCTAAATATATTTAGAATTTATTAGCAAATTACAATAGAGTCAATTTAAGCTTATTTTTTTACATTTTAAACAATATTCAAAATAAATTTGTAATATATATTTGTATATAATAAGTTATATCTTATGAAATTGTGATGAGCATAACATCATTGGTAGGATATTGTAAGAAATAAAAAATTATCTAAAAAAATTAAGATTTTGTTTAATTATTTCAAACATCTTCAGTCGTATTTTTGCCATAAAGTTTAAATTCAGAAGAAAAAAGTTGAAAACTTCCAAAAAACTACCAAAAAACTACCAAAAAACTACCAAAAACGAGCCAACAACAAACACGAACATGTTAATACTGAGAGTTTTTGGATAGTTTTTCCATTTTTTTCAGAATAAAGCTATTGAAAATTTAAACAAAATTTAACAGAATACAGTTTTGAAATTTTGGAAGTTTTATTAAATTTTCTTTAGAAACTATCCAAAACGATTAACAACACAGTTTACCTCAAAATTTCTTCCTGTTAATATGGCCAAGAAATCCTGCAGCATTTAGTTTTGTGTCTATTACTGGAAAAAGATCTGAACTATCAATGTATGGCATATTTAGAAAATGCAGGATATTATTTGTGTTTTTATAGGACAAGTTTTTAATTCATATTTGACGTAGCCAAGAAAGACATTTTATACCATGTCAAATATCACCCAAACAATAAATAATATCTTATCTTTCTAATTAGGCCGTACATTGGAAATATTATGTCACTTAGCGATCACATACCCTCTATTTCATGTTTTAAAATAAATTTTAATATTAATCTGAAACCTTGTATTTTAAATTAGAAAATTGTTTGAAAAAAAACCACGAAATTGACGTAGCTTGGGAAGAAACTCGGCAAATCTAAAATAAATCAGTGCACCTGGAAACCTTGATCTGAACTCGCTGAACAGACATAGGAGTTCCAAATAATAAGTCCCTGGGGACGATTTAAAAATATTATATTCTGGTTTAAAACTTAACGAATAATTAAATCAAGATTATTTAGAAATTGAGTATTAGATAAAAATCAGGGATGGTATGTTAGACCAAGAAACACAAAAAGAAAAAAAGTGCTTTAAAATTTATTGAAATGTTTTGATCAAAATTTTTTTCATTAATAAATTTTAATACATTACTATTCCTTGTGATAGATTTCTGGATTTTGAACAGATTTAAACAATAGTCCAGTTTTCTTTTTTATAGTTAAAAATTGTGTCATATCCAAATGCTTGATTTTTAACTCTTTCGCTGAAGTAAAAATTATATTTGTTTATTTAAAGTGCCAAGCACAAATGGAGTACAAAGCTGGAAACATAAGAAGGTCCAAAAATTAAAGCTAACTGATGTAATTAAGTTTTGTTTTAGATCTAAACTGTAATCCTCATATAATAGGCCATCATTTCTTAAATTGATGATTTTTTTCTTCAAAATATGATTTAAAACAATTGAAGGATGATGCGGATATCTTTTGTTTTCAATCTGAAACTTGATAACTTTTAATTATGGTTTCTCTGTAACAATAACTTACGCTCAAATAAAGGATTAAAAGTTATCATAGTGAATCAGGCATGCAAGTTAAACTTCTAAACTGGAAATCAAATAATATCACTTCGACAGTCTCTCAAATCAATTAATCAATTCTGTAATAATTGTAATAGTATTTTAAAAGATGTACCTAAGTACCCTGTTACCCAGACATCATCAAACCGGAAAAACTTTGTTGTCTCTGCCACAGCTTTCAATCTGAAATAAAATATTTTAAACATGCTCAGTGATCACATCGTAAATATAGTAGAGCAGAAGTCAGAACTGTTTTTTGGAATTTCTGGATTAAACATTAATCTCGATCCATTCAGATCTATGGATTAATTTAATTCGATATTCCTCTTTGTTGTGAATCTCAGCAATAAGGTGTTAGAGTCAAGGTTTGTAGGTGAAAGGCCAGAATTTTTTTTTTTATTTTAAATCTAGTTTTAATTTTAGACATCTAGTTTTAATTTTAGACATCTAGTTTTAATATTAGACATTTAGTTTCAATTTTAGACAATCGGAACATTACAGATATAGTTGCACACATTTTATCAAAACTATTTCCTCAATATTTTTGAAACATTTTCACAAAAAGTTTTTACTTCCTTCAATATGAATTCAACGTTTGAACTTATCTTTTGCAGCGGTGACTTTATTGTAGAGGGCAGAAGCTGCTTTCATGGATAAGGTGGTGTTGTCCTTATTTAGCGGCTCTGTCTCAACATCTTGGGGCTCTTGAGGAGCTGCTATCCCATCATCCTCATTCTCTGCTCTATCGAGGTTCACATCCTCTGTGCTAGCGTGAAGTTTCAATATTCCATCTATTAGGCCATATTCACTACTGGTTTGGTCGATTTCCAGGCTAGATATCTCTGCTGAAAACGGCTTGATGGGAGTTGGTTTTCTGTTTTCTATTGCCAGTGAAGAGGCTGTTTTGGCTGGTTTATTAGGTTTAGTTGGGGTTTCTGGGTTTGGAGATCTCTTACGTTTTGCATTAATGCTCTGATCCTGATCCATCTCTTCTTCAGAAATTGAGGCTGGATCGCCTGGATCGTCTGGATAGGTATGCTGAGAGTTCCCCCCTCCCCTCTCTATAATTGGCTGTTTGTTTGAACCTGATGCAAACTGAGGATGCTTGTTGTCTGGTCTACTTTGCGCAGTTTTTCTTATAGCACCATTTGCAGCTGAAGCGCCCGGTCTCTCATTAAATCTTCCCTGTAGTTGTCCTGTCCTGGTATCATACCAGGGAACGTTCTTGAACTCTCGTCCTTCCAAAGGACGATTGGCTACGTAACCAAGGACTGTTGCTCTTACTGATTTCATAGGCTTCTGCTGATATACATATGCTAAAGTTCCAGAGTTAGCTTCATACTTTACAGTTTGTACAAAGGTAGGTACAAAGGTACCGTTCTCCCTCATATTGACCAGCTCGTTTTTGAGCTTAGCCAAGAGTGGCCTGTAGGATCTTGGTGCAACTTGTTCAACTATTATCAAGGAAACAAGTTTTCTTTCTGGAGAGTTGGGGGGAAGTTCTCTTTCCCAGTTGAGTTTCAATCTGATAGCATTTGTCATCATTGTGTTAGAGTTGTGTGAGATCCACAGGGTTAAGAAGTCTCCATTACTGGTTGTCTGTAACCATTGGAATCTTTGTACTTCTGAACATTTGAGTTTCTCCTCAGCTAGAGATTTCATTCTAAAAGGAATTCTTTTAAAGATTACTTGTCCGATGTATTCTTGGTTTAGATCTTGTCCTTCCTTTTTTGATATCTTATCCTGTTGGTCTTTGACAAGAACAGTTAGATTCTTTACCATTGTTTCCAGGTTTCCAATTTTGTTATTGGCTTCTTTAATCTCAGTTCCGATTTCCATGAAACTAGTCTTGCATGCGATCGTTAATTGAGATAGAGTAGATTGCACTGTTGCAAATAACTCTTGGCATTTATCAGACGACATTTTTGTATTTAAAAGTATCACTTCGTTTTTGATTGTTTTCGTAATTTGTGAGCTATTAGTTTGTTCTATAGTTTAAGTTTTGGTTCTCCGTTGGCGGAGTGGAGGGAATTTGTGAGCGCACAGGCTTGAGCTGTGACGTCACTTCTTTCTCCGCTAGAAACTTTGGGTTTATTTTGTCTTTTTGAGCCTTTAGACTTATTGTTTTCTAAATCACGATTTCAAATCGAACTTGAGAGCCTGAGTTGAAGATATCACGCTTGAATTTAAACGATTATCTCATACCTTTACACTAAAGACACTGTAAAAAAACCTCCGATATAACAACGGAGATGTTTGCACTGCCGTGGTGCTAGGTCAACTGAGATGTAGGGATTAGAAAAGTTTGAAAAGTTAGAAAAGTTTGTAGCAAAGAACCTAATTCTTTGTTCTAAATAATGAACATTCCAATCAATGATGCAGGATTATTTGGCTGTACTTGCTAGAAGAAATTTTGAGGTATATTTTACATGACACATGTTTAAAATCATGTTTGTCATCTTTAATGTTTGACTTCCATTTATTGTTGTTGATTTTGCAGTTGCTTTGTTGGTAAACACCAACTGCTTCCATAACTATTTAAAACAATGCCTTGTTTAAAAGTTTACTAAAATCAGATTTTTTCACGAAAATTGCTTAATTCTGAATTGCTAAACTGTTTGATACAGCGCTGTTTAAATAATTTTATTATAAAACTTTTTCTGTTTGTTGAATTATTTGATGGGATTCAAATAAAAAGTTTACTATTTCGATATTTTTTAGTTAATGCCAAGTTGCTAAGCTCTAATTCTGAACGTATTTAGATCTTACACACTTTGAATCAGCATGCTCGATGGTGTTATTTCAACAAGGTGATATACATTATATAAACATTTTTAACATTTTAAAACCGGATGGTCATTAAAATTTTCTTTTGTTGTTTTCCTGTATTTGTAGACACTACCTTGCTTATTCTATATAACTATTCCAAAATCTGGGAAAGAAATGGGGTAACAAAATTTATGGGAAAAATAATGGCAAAAGTAGGATTTATAATCTTAATCAGTAAGACCCAGAATTAATTGACAGTAATCAGACGACTTTTTCAGCGTCTTTGATCTTTGAATTTCTCAATCTAATTTTACAAATATACAAATAAGATTAATACATGAGACAATTATCACAAGGGATATTTTACAATTATTGTTTCATCAATCAAATCTGCAAAATTAGATTGACAAATAAATGCCGTTTACAGTTTCAAAGATCAAAGACAATAAAGAAGTCGTCTGATTAATTGCAATTAATTCCAGGTTTTTCTGATCCAGTCAGGACATTTGGAGGAAAATGTACACTTGATTCTGACGTGTTTATTTAGCTTAATCAACTTCACTGGTCATTGTTGTTATTAGGTGCAGTACTTGGAAAAGGGATTTGAAAATCAGCCAAAATTTTGAGGGGGCGATTTTTTTCATGGTCTATTTGGCTGAAGGGTTTCTGATTAGTACTGTAAAAAATTTAGTTAATTTTGTTTCAGTGCTTTAACAACATTTACAATCAAAAAACCAACCTATCCAACATAGATGTGATGGCAGAGAAAGTTATTTACAAAGAGTTAGTATAAAAAATTAGTATAATTCAAAGTGATGGAAAAGCATCCAAACATTGCATATTTTTAAACTTTAAAAACAATTTACATAAATATATATATCATTTTAATTC
Organism: Eurytemora carolleeae; assembly: GCF_000591075.1. Classification (NCBI taxonomy): domain Eukaryota; kingdom Metazoa; phylum Arthropoda; class Copepoda; order Calanoida; family Temoridae; genus Eurytemora; species Eurytemora carolleeae. The sequence goes on from NW_019398244.1 coordinate 10,546, forward strand.
TTTAATATGAGATATTTTCAGTAATCAACTTCAAGTTCACTCGCCATAAAAAGGGACAAATTAAAATATATTTATTTGCAAAAAAACGCTTCTGACATAATTGTTTCATGCAAAAGTTAGTTTTTCTCTTACTTTAAATGTGTAAGACCAAAAAAGAAGTGCCAGGAAGACTCAAAGTAACTCCAGTAATGTTGCAGAAATTTGACCTTCTCATTCTGTTATAAAGTTTCCTGACATAAGAGAACCGCATTGGTTTAAAGTATTCTTTTGTGATTTCTTCCAATTTTTTTATTTGTATACCACAATTTTAAACATGATAACGTTCCAACTATGAATACTATGAATGAATTAATTCTAGGAATAGATCTACAAAATGTATTATTCAATTATTCATGAGAAATTTATTGGACTTAGTTCTGAAAATTTCTATAGAACAAATGCCCTGTTTCAAAAACCAAAGGAAAAAAGGTTAAAAAATAATACCATGTTAAAAAAGTAAAACTATTTTTCAAAAAAGATCAAAAATTATTATTATTTCCTAGAAATGTAGACAAGTTTTCAAAATTAAAATTTAAATTTCTAAAAGGGATTGATTAATTGACTAAATTTGTAAACAAGGACATCTATTTTTAAAAGGTTGAAGAGTTGGGAAACATTTTATTGGTGTTCACCTTTTTCTCTTCAATCCATTTTAACTTTACTTTTAAATTTTGTGGATCAGAACAAAATATCAAATATACAATAAAAGGTAAATAACAATTAATATAAGTAACAAAAGATGTAAATCACAAAAGATATAATTATAAAATACATAGAAAGGTAAAGTAACAAAATATTTAATTCGCAATTTAAAAAATAACTTTTCACACCAACGTACTGTTAAAAAAATCATTAATAATACCTTAAAGACATAAGAGGTCGGTATAACAGTCTGCAATCTATATGACATCTATATCAGGAACAACTAAGACTAGTAAAAATGTTCAAGCAAAAAAATATTAAATCTTGGCTCAGCTAGAGATAATATCCCAATTTCATATCATGAATTAACAAAAGCTTTGGACGAAACCTAGCTGGATTGGATGGGTTTACATGTGCTGCGATTAAGTTTTTATGGCCCCTAATTGGATAACCAATTGCAAAGGGTTTTGAGGTAGTGCTGGAAAAAAGAAAAACTATATTCTAATCTTAGGACTGCTAGCATTAACTTTATTCGTAAAAAATGAAATGTGAAAAAATAAAAATTGTAGACCAATAAGCCTTCTAGCAATATAAATAACATATATTCTAAAGCCTTTGCGACTGTCCTAGAGTATGTATGATTTTGAATGATTAAACCTTACCGCTGACCTGAACAACAGTAATACCAACCCGACCTCCAGCCACATTCCTGTTCCTTGCACAGTATGTGAACAAGTTGGAGAAGAACTACTGACCCAACCCAGGCCTCTATGACCTTGACCTAGCTCCTACGAGTATTGGAGTCCTTCAGGTGCTTCAATCTAATGAACCTCCTAGACGGCCCTACACCTTATGCACAGTCAAAGGGTTCCAGGCTGATCCTTACCCTCTCAACATGCACTGTGGAGTTGCCAAACGGAGTTCTCTTGACATCCTTAAGTTCATCTCTGACAATCATGTTTGCCCCATGCTGCACCCATGCCCATGACCCTGCCTACAAATGCAAGATAACCTTTCACAACAGGGCCTCCAAAGTATGGTCCAAAGTATGCTTGCACATCGGATTCCCAGTCCCCCGCAGGGCCTGAATGCACAGTAACCAGGCCTCCGCCTTAAAGTGTTCAAGGTCAGCACAGATAGATGAATCCCCAAGCGGAAAATATTCTCATTGGAGACCTCTCCATAGAGATCCAGAATGACACTCAGTCTGATCTCTCAGTCCGCCCTTCTCCCTCCATGTACTCCCTTGGGACCTCTTACAGGGTGAGAGTGATGACCTACGCAGGAAAAGGAAAGATCATTCTTACTACGGAGGTCAAGCTGAGACTGCACGGGAAAAAGTCTGAGACTTTCAGCCATAGGAGAAGACCTCAAGTTCCGGGTTCTCATTTTCAATTCTTCACAAATGGAGGTCATTCACAGGAACCTTGACCTTGCATCACACGGGTCAGATCGCCATCTTGCTAGGAGGTGGCAACCACCTGTTACTGAAGTTGAATGAGATCCACAGGGGGTGGCTCAAAGTAACATAACCCAGAACTACATGGTCTATGGCTCCGTCCCTTCTAACACCATCACCTGGGTGGAACCTCTCCTCTCCTCCTTCATCAAATCACTGGCCATCCAGGACATCCAAGAACAAACCCTGCTCACCACCTCCACTGAAAACAATCCCATCACGCAAAATTAGCTCCAGAAGCTCACCAAGGAGAAGGGCATCCAGGACGACATGAACAACACCACTGTGGACACCTCCAACAACTGAGTCTAGGTAAAATACCTCTACAAACCCAACTTACCCGACCTTACAGAGAATTATTATGGTGCCACCAAGAGAACTCATGCACAACATGAAATGGATCTACAGCCAGCTTGAGATTGCAACCGAAATGAACAAGTATATGTATCTAATTTACCCACTTAATCTTCCAAAAAGCCAGAGTATAGTATACATGTTCTCTAATTATAGATGTCATATTTTTGTTAAAAATTAAATGTTAATGCAGCAGCGGAAAGGAAGATATATCATGAACAGATTGTATTTATATTCTAGGACATTACATGCCAGATTCTTGACCACTTGAGCATTTGTGTACTAAAATGGTGCACTTTAGAACATTTCAGTACATTTTTGTGCACTTGGTGTCTTGAGTCTCAAACTGTATATTCTACCCTGTAACATATATTTATGTGAACAAAATGATAATCGGTCAAGTAACAATAAACAATGATCAGATGTTTTCTACAATTTCATAAATCAAAAAACTAAGATTTAAATAGTGTGTATCTTTGCACTCTAATGATACTAAACTATCTGATTTAAAAGAATTTATCGTATGAAATATTAAAGGTTTACAGCATCGGGGTGCAAAGATTTAGGGATTAGAAAATCAAAGCTTGTGGCTAGAACTCAAAGAAAAGAATTGAGCCATTGCCACGCAAATTTTTAAATCCATATCTTTGCAACCTAGGCAAGCGCTGGATAACTCTATATAGCATATGTATGCTTATGCTTATTAATACATTACAGATGCACAATTTTTTTATCCAGCTGATACAGTGTGGATGATCTATT
>NW_019398244.1:13817-19034 GCF_000591075.1 Eurytemora carolleeae
TTAAATTGGTCCCTTAAATTGGTCCCTTAAATTGGTCCCTTAAATTGGTCCCTTAAATTGGTCCCTTAAATTGGTCCCTTAAATTGGTCCCTTAAATTGGTCCCTTAAATTGGTCCCTTAAATTGGTCCCTTAAAATGGTCCATTAAAATTCTATAGAAATTCCAGGAACATTCTCCCAATTTTTGTTAACATAGATTGCTTATAATTAGTCGGCATTTAAGAGAAATTTTAGTATAGAAAGAGAATTTCTGAAGAACAAGTTCCCTGCTTTGAAATTAAGTAATATATAATACAATTTTTTAACAACAAAAAAAGATTTAAAGTTTTAAAAATCTACTAGTCAATAATTCTTGTATTCAAAATTCAAAGACACCTATTTTTAAAAGGTTGAAGTGGGAAACATTTTTCATAGTATTTACCTTTCCCTCTAACCATCCATTACTTACTCTTCTTAGTCCTCTCTTTTTGGATATCCCTACTGCGTAACAATTACAGATATGCTGCTATATCATTGGACTAATATCAGATTGAACTATAGTCAACTGTTAATAACACCAGAAATGCGCAAAAAATAAAAACCGGGTTTTCAAAAGTTAAAGAGCGCATTTTAACATGACACACTGATTGGTTGAGTTTTAAACTTCTTTCTTGGATATCCAATGCATATTAACCTAATCTTGGGTTTAGTAAAACCAGGCAATCAAGCATTAATCTCAATATCCACCATTCTAAAGTTTTCAGCTCAGTAAGACAAATTTTCTACATTTTCCCTTGATCTGATAGGGACACATTTATGTTGTCATATTTATATTGTAATTTGTAACACGTTTCTTAGTTATGAATTTATCAATAAAACTCTTCTGCAGAAAAGGTTTTTTAGTTTTATGTTTACATAAAGCAATACATGCATTTACAGTTTTTTACTAGGTTAAATTGTTTCTAAATACATTTTTCTCAAAGTTATCATCAGAGTTATGGAAATTTTGAAGATATTCAATTCAGCTCAGCTCTTTCAGCATAACCCTCTCAGGATCAACATCTATACTTAACTTGTGGATGGTAGATGTTGCTGAAGCACTTAAACAGAAAAATAATTTTGAAAGAATTAATTCCCTTTTTTTATTGTGTTCAAATTTAGATCCCATTCATTTTCAAATTACATTCTTGCTGTAAATGATCGTTTTTGTTGTAATCGTGAATTTTTTTGTAAATATAAAAAATGTCATAAACAAACAACTTGTGAATAAAATGAATAAACAAAGAGACACTTTTGGTGAAGAAATTATTTGGGCTTTTTACATGGGCAGCTGTAGTACATTTGAATTTCAGAGCTGGGTCAACTTTTCCGGTCCCAGTTTGTACAGTATCGACCGGTTAGTGGGTAAATGAAGCCTGACACTCAATAGGACTAGCCGATGCAGCAAACTTGACGCGGTCAGACTTTAGGTTGAATTTACTTTTACTGAAGGGTCAGAGGTGCGTGTTTAGTACATTGTTCATATAAATTCAGATGAAAAAAGTTGAAAACTACCAAAAAACTACCAAAAAACTACCAAAAAACTACCAAAAAACTACCAAAAAAAACTACCAAAAAACTACCAAAAAACTACCAAAAACGAGCCAACAACAAACACGAACATGTTAATACTGAGAGTTTTTGGATAGTTTTTCCATTTTTTTCAGAATAAAGCTATTGAAAATTTAAGCAAAATTTAAACAGAATACAGTTTTGAAATTTTGGAAGTTTTATTAAATTTTATTTAGAAACTATCCAAAACGATTAACAACACAGCTCATAAGATTACCTCAAAATTTCTTCCGGTTAATATGGCCAAGAAATCCTGCAGCATTTAGTTTTGTGTCTATTACTGGAAAAAGATGTTAACTATAATAATATTTCAATAACTTATTAAAAGTTATTGAAATGTTTTGATCAAAATTTTTTTCATTAATAAATTTTAATACATTACTATTCCTTGTGATAGATTTCTGGATTTTGAACAGATTTAAACAATAGTCCAGTTTTCATTTTTATAGTTAAAAATTGTGTAATATCCAAATGCTTGATTTTTAACTCTTTCGCTGAAGTAAAAATTATATTTGTTTATTTAAAGTGCCAAACTCAAATGGAGTTCAAAGCTGGAAACATAAGAAGGTCCAAAAATTAAAGCTAATTGATTCAGTTTTGTTTTAGATCTAAACTGTAATCCTCGTATAATTGTTGATTTTTTTCTTCAAAATTGATTAGTTAAAGATATGATTTAAAACAATTGAAGGATGATGCGGATATCTTTGTTTTCAATCTGAAACTTGATAACTTTTAATTGTGGTTTCTCTGTAAGAATAACTTACGCTCAAATAAAGGATTAAAAGTTATCATAGTGAATCAGGCATGCAAATTAAACTTCTAAAATGGAAATCAAATAAAATCACTTTGACAGTCTCTCAAATCAATTAATCAATTCTGTAATAATTGTAATTCTATTTTAAAAGATGTACCTAAGTACCATGTTACCCAGACATCATCAACACAGCTTTCAATCTGAAATAGAATATTTTAAACATGCTCAGTGATCACATCGTAAATATAGTAGAGCAGAAGTCAGAACTGTTTTTTGGGAATTTCTTGATTAAACATTAATCTCGATCCATTCAGATCTATGGATTAATTTAATTCAATATTTGTTGTAAATCTCAGCAATAAGGTGTTAGAGTCAAGGTTTGTAGGTAAAAGGCCAGAATTTTTTTTATTTTAGATCTAGTTTTAATTTTAGACATCTAGTTTTAATTTTAGACATTTAGTTTTAATATTAGACATTTAGTTTCAATTTTAGACATCTAGTTCTAATTTTAGAAACCTAGTTTTAATTTTAGACATCTAGTTTTAATTTTAGACACCTAGTTTTGATTTTAGACATCTAGTTTTAATTTTAGACATCTATTTTTAATTTTAGACACCTAGTTTTTTATTTTAGACACCTAGTTTTAATTTTAGACACCTAGTTTTGATTTTATACATCTAGTTTTAATTTTAGACACCTAGTTTTAATTTTAGACATCTAGTTTTAATTTTAGACATCTAGTTTTAATTTTAGACACCTAGTTTTAATTTTAGACATCTAGTTCTTACTTCAGACACCTAGTTTTAATTTTAGACACCTAGTTTTAATTTTTTACATCTAGTTTTAGTTTTAGACATTTAGTTTTAATTTTAGACATCTTGTTTTAATTTTAGACACCTCGTTTTAATTTTAGACATCTAGTTCTAATTTTAGAAACCTAGTTTTAATTTTAGACATCTTTTTTTTAATTTTAGACACCTAGTTTTACTTTTATACATCTAGTTTTAATTTTAGACAGCTTGTTTTAATTTAATTTAATTTTAAAGTCTACAAAAGAAACAGAAATATTGATTATGTGTGGATTTTTTACTTCAATTTTGAGCTAATTTAACTCGAGTGAATGCATAGTGCCTATATAAACGAGCTAAATAACCATCAATTGATATTTAGTCACAAATATTTATCAAATTACTATGAAGTAATGTTTAATTTTACATTGCTTGTTTACGGTGGTACGCTATAATATCAATATAATAAAGACGACTTTTTAATTTACGTTTGAATTGTTAACAAACTTTTTTAGAATTACAAGTTTATAATTAATTAAAACATATTGGTAAACATAAGATAATCCTTCTCCTTCAATGCATTCAATCAAATTAAATGATCTACATACTTCATGGGGACTGTAAGCGAAATTTCAACACTTCATGAAAAGATGGAAATACATAATTCACAACGGTACCCTTGCACCCTATATCTGGTCACTAATGTGGAAGTTGTCAATTTTCCTGCAGTAGAAATAAGCAAGTCATTCTTATACTTATAGAGAACCCCCAATAGTAAAAAATCAGTTTTAAAAATGATAAAAATTAATATATAATTTATGCTTTCTCAGAGAAGAGGCAGTTGGAATTAGGATTATAGACCCTTTAATGGTCTAAAGTAACAATCCAGCAAACTTGGAACAATGGATTACCCATCCCGTAGTTGTTGATAAAAAAATGTAGAGCTGCTTTCTTACTAACTATTCAACCTAGAATGTAAATTAATTAAATATTTTTGCATGACCCAAGTCAATATAACAATCAAGCTTCCTTCAAAAATAATTAGAAAAGTTAAATGGAACAATTAACTTTTAAATCTTTCACAATTTTAAAGGCCAAAGTGGTAAAAAAATTGTTACTATTCATCCATTATATCTTTCTCCCAAAATTGGTTTAAAAGTAAAAGAAATGTATTTGGAAACATTTCATGATTTTGTAAATCATTAGAATTTTTATTTTCATTAGATTATTTTCAAATGAATTTTAACAGGATTCTAGAAAACAAACATTAAAATGCCATTACTGATCCAGTCAGGACATTTGGAGGAAAATGTACACTAGATTCTGACGTGTGTATTTAGCTTAATCAACTTCACTGGTCATTGTTGTTATTAGGTGCAGTACTTGGAAAAGGGATTTGAAAATCAGTCAAAATTTTGAGGGGTGATTTTTTTCATGGTCTATTTGGCTGAAGGGTTTCTGATTAGTACTGTACAAAATTTAGTTAATTTTGTTTCAGTGCTTTAACAACATTTACAATCAAAAAACCAACCTATCCAACATAGATGTGATGGCAGAGAAAGTTATTCACAAAGAGTTAGTATAAAAAATAAAATAGTATAATTCAAAGTGATGGAAAAGCATCCAAACATTGCAAAAACAATTTACATAAATATATATATAATTTGTCTAATATTAAACCTGTACCAAATTGTTCACTATAACAATAAAAGTAAAAATCTTTAATATGAGATAAATTCATTAATCAACTTCAAGTTCACTTGCCATAAAAAGGGACAATTTACAAAATATTTATTTGCAAAAAAAAAACGCTTCTGACATAACTGTTGCATGCAAAAGTTAGTTTTTCTCTTTCTTAAATGTGTAAGACCAAAAAAGAAGCGCTGGGAAGACTCAAAGTAACTCCAGTAATGTTGCAGAAATTTGACCTTCTCCTTCTGTTATAAAGTTTCCCGACTTAACCCTATTCCTGCTGGGGGCTGTAGTTTTCTTTTACATAACTCAAAAAGTATTAGTCTTTTATTTCATAACTCAAAAAGTATTGGTCTGAGGCTGTTGAAATTTTCTGACTTTTCTTACATACCCA
>NW_019398245.1:0-19025 GCF_000591075.1 Eurytemora carolleeae
AGAGTAATATTATCTGTATATTTTTTCTAAGATTTAACCCTTCTTTTTAAAACTATTTATTCTTAATTCTTAAAGAATTTTTTTTCATATGATGTAATTTTCTAATATGGAATAAATGCGTAATTTCAAGTGACCCTCCATTTATAGACTGGCATGACTGATGTAACTTGAAAACTTCATTTCCTATATCATTTTTGAAAAAAGAAATGCACACGTCACTTTTGTAGAGAAACCACAAGCAAAAAATATTCAGTTTTCAAGATGGGAGACATGGATGTTAGTAGTGTAATTTAAGGATCTTTACACCCTATTCTTGCCCTTTTGATTTGTTGAGTATCTATCTATCATGAGTAAAAAAAGTATGATGAAATTTGCCTGACAACTAAGACGCCCTGTCATATGATGACTCATGCAAGGTGGTGTTTACCATAGATAGTTGAGCATTATACCAACTAATATTTTGTATGTTTTTTTTTTTAATATATTTTTGTTGCTTATGAATAGATAACTTTTTTGTTGAAAGTCAATGGATATACAATTTCTTTTTAGGAGATATATTCATTAAGGGTGAGAAATATTTAGACTTTTTAACAAAATTGTATGAACAGAACTGGAAAAATATTTATTGGCATCAGGGAAGCTAAATTGTCAACTATGACTTTTTTGTCAAATGAGCCATTAGCCCCTGAAATGCATTTTAATAATCACGCAACCTCGTACTGTATTAATTACTGTTAAATACTAGTTTTTAATGTATTGGATCAAAATTATCACTTTTAATAATACAGAACTTTTACAGATATGAAATTGTCATACTTTCACACTTAAAATCTAGATGATAAATGATTATTACATAATAATTTTCTTAAAAAACAGAACAAATACGCAATAATTTTAAGTGGATCGTAATAATATTGACATTTATTTAAAGCATGTTCTGAAAATCCAGTTGAATACATTTTTTTTTTTCGGTGCTGCTATAAGAAAATAAGGTTTCTGTTTAAAATAAATAATGGAATTAAGTCATTGCCACAAACTCAAAGTTTTATATCCCTATATCTGTGCAACCTGATGGTCTAAACAAAAATTTTAAATTTAATAATTGTGAAATAAAAGTAAAATGTAAAAATTTTAGATGACACAAAATTAATAGTTTTAGAAAAGAAAAAAATGTATTCAAATGGACCACCTCATATGAGTCTTTGGTTTCAATTTTAGATCTCTTGGATCTTGATTCTATACCAGATAGAATGGTACCATGCCTCTCTTCTGGATTATATGAATGCTTAGCAGATTCAGATACCAGACGGACAGACCTCTCAACACATTGAGTATGGCAGTAGAGATCCCCACCTAGAAACAAGGGTCCATCTTTGAGTTCTTCTACAGAAATATCTACAGTTAGGGCAGGTTCACATATCTGCTCCCAGGAGAGCTCATTCCAGTTTATTATCTCACTGTAATGATCTGCATCCCAATTTAGATCAGGTATAGCTCTATCAGAACAGAAATTATCTGGCTTATCTGATCTTATCTCAGTAATCATCTCAATAGCCTTCTGTCTTACTTTTGCATCTTCATCTCTTAGCATTGCTCCCAGTATATTGTCAGGCAAAGCAAAGTATGCATTCCTTTGCACTGCAGGCTGAACTATACAAATGACATCCCTATCCTGTGTTAGGATTTTCTTCATGATGAAAAAAAGATTGCTGGGACCATTGTACCATCTTCCATTGCATTTAATATTGAACCAAGATGAAGCATAAACCTGGATTACATACTTAGCTAGTGTTTGAAGTTCAGGAGAGGGGTTTTCAGTTTTTGTATACTCTGCCAGTACTCTGGTTCCCATGGTTAGCCAACGGCTGTGGCACAAGTTTCCTAACTTCCAGTAAATGGCAGGAAGTCTTTTGCCTGTAGTGATAAATGTCACAAAAGCAAAAAGCTGAGCTTGGTCAGTAGAAAGATCTGTTGATACAGAGAGGGGAACTAGGATTTCACCATCAATCTTATCAAACTTGACAAATGGTAGATCATCCAACTCTGTCCTTCCAATGTTCCTACCTATGGGACCTTTGAAAGAGTTTGGACCTGAGGTTGTGCCATCCAGCTTACAGAACAGTGCTCTAAAGTATTGGTGCTATGGAAACGCCTCAACACGGAAACGCCTCAACACGGAAACGGACCCAAAAGTGAGTTTGGGTCCGTTTCCTTCTTTTTTCAAGAATTATCGGAAATCCCTCAAAAACTAAAAAGTGTTGAGGGATTTCCGAATATTTTGGGTCGGTTTCCGCTATATTTAATCATGTTAAAAAAAAGGGAAAACTCGCTCCCGTGTATGTTCATATACAAGCATGCACACCTTTATATATAGCATTTTTTAGTAAGAGATAACACGCACCGTGTTTTAGTATCTACTGTAGCAGGAAAATGTTGTTATGATCTTTCCTGCGACTGTAAATAGCATGTTTTAGTATCATTATTATTACTGTTGTTATTCACCCTTCGTCTGCATTCTACCCCATTTTGTTTCCCCCCCTATTTATCCAAGTTAACGGATAAATCTTGTTTATGTTTGGTTTCTATATTTAACCCAAGCCACGCGGAGAAATCCGTTATCTCCAAGCCCGGGAGCTGAGGGGGTTGGCCGGCAGCTCACCGAGTGCGTGGGGCAGAATGCAAACTAAGGGTGGAGCGAAATATAGGGAAAAAAGGCAGTTGATCGTCAGCTCCCTTAAACTGAGGTTCCCTTGAAGAATTCCCCTACTTAATGAAACTCATTGATTATTATTATTAAACTCGTATAAGTATCGTGCAATTTGAAGTTTGTATTTTTTATATCTTTGTACATAAATATATTGTAAAATAAACCGACTCGTTGAATATTTGAGAAACTAAGTGCATTGCTAATTGAATTTTTACTCATATACAATACTACAGTAATATCTTTGAAAAGTATGCTATCTTTCAATAAATAATTTAGTCTTTTCCTTACGAACTGCCTCATTATAATTATTTGAATATAAACTTACACATAATTAAGAAGTGGAAAAAAACAGAAAAAAGTATCTGTTAAAATCGTTTTCGACTTTATTGATTCATATGTACATGATAACTCGTTAAAAAACTCTTGTGATAAATACATATTTCGAACAATCTTGTAAACTATAATGATACGTAAATAAATATCTAGATTTTAAAAAACTTTTTCAATTCTTTTAATATTATGTAAACACTATTTAGCCCTGTACCAAAAACCGTCTAGTGTACACTTGAATCAGCTGTTAAACAGTTTACGCGCAATACCAGTTTGATTTTTCCCGGTAATTCTTAAAAATTCCTTTATCCAGTGATTATATATGTTCTTACTGCACACTGGTTTTAAAAATTCCAAGTTGTAGGAGTTAGGTGATGGTGAATGTGTAATTGTAGTTTTTTTAATGAGAAATAGTTGAAAGGGGGTCACATTAGATCAAGTTTTATTTAATTTTAGACACTTTTTTCATCACTTGGAGGTCGATTTTGATGTTTTAAAAGCTGGAATCGTATTCTCCAAGATCTCCTGCAATCTTTAATGGCCTCTAAAGTTTTTTTACGGTGTCGGAAGGCATAATTAAAAATTTTTTTAAAAAATAACTTTGGTCGATTTTGACGAAAATACTCGAAAAAGGCCATATTTTTGATATTATTTGGCCTGTCCTGACCAAACTAAGCATAGTAGTAACGTTTTAATGCATGGAAAAGATGCTCTGAGAAGTGGACAATGCATTGCAAAAAACGAAATGGCAATGACTTGAAAGACGAAATGGCAATTGAGATTTTAGTAAATTATTTTTTTTCGAAAATAAATATTTTTTAATTGAAAATAGCCAAAATATGTCTAAATTTAACAAGATTACTTTCATTATCGTAATATACAAATTTTTAGTGGTTTTAAATAGGTTCTGGTTCAGTTAGCAGAGAAGGAACGTGAAATTAACTTTTTTTAATGAACATACACCCATTTCTGATAATTTTCATTCTAATAATCGTTTTTTAACATAATAAAACTGGGGTCTGTCCTAGTGAACGATTTTTGGCCCCCCCCCCCGTGCCCCCACCTCTTATCAATTTTGTACATGACCATTTATTTTTCAGCAAATTTATTATTATTTAATTTGTTTTAATTAGCGTTAGGTTAGATTAAGACACTTTATAGGCTGAGCGCTGTGGCTAGGATGGGCTAGGGGGCTGAGTGCTGTGGCTAGGACAGACTAGGGGGCCGAGCGCTGCGACTAGGACAGGCTAGGGGGCCGAGCGCTGCGGCCACAGGTTGGGTTAAGTTAAGAAACTNTTAGGTTAGGTTAGGTTAGGTTAGGTCAATGAAGATCAATATTCAAATTATATTTGTAGAAATGGTTTTGTTTCCCTGTTTCAATGTATTACTGTCTTCATGTTTTTGTGTATAAATGAACTCTCTGCTCTCAGATCAGCTGATTGCACTGAATACAATGCAAAGCCAGCGTATTTTCAAAATATTAACTATTGGAACTTTAAAAACTATTGTTTTTTTGCAAATAACATTTAAATAAAATATATATTTTTAAACATTAATGGGGGAGGAAAGGGGGAGGACGTTTGTAAGGAAATAAAACCTTTTAATTTTTTTTTAACTTTTTGTGTACACATACTTCTAACATTATCTAATACTACAACTTTTTCTTTTAATAGGTGTTTATACTATTTCTTTGAATCACCCCAATCTTCTTCACTATTTGTAAAATTGGTTATATGTTTTCTTAAGGTATATCAGTATAACCATGCATAGTACAGCATTTTGTTATTTTATTTATGTTTTTAAACAAGGGGCTAGTAATATAAACTTAAGCTCACCTATCAACACCTATCATTACACAGTGAAAAACTCACATACCAACCACATCAAACTAACCCTTTGGGTCAGTGGTTGTCAGGTTATATAAACTTTTTTGTGACTAAATTATATATTTGTTAAATACAGCACACCTGATTTAATTGTGTGGTGTTCTTGATTTTTTTTACAGTATGTTATTAAAAAGAATTTACTGGTCATTATTTACTTTGTTCTTGTCATTATGTTACTAAGTTAATACCATGATTTACTCACATTAATCACTAAAAATGCATTCTTTTCAGAAATCTATCAAAATGTCGAGGCTACATGCCATATTCCCTCGCGCAATAGTCATTTATTCCATGAACCTTGATCATCGTACAGAACTTATTAACTATGCGCAACTGGCTTTTACAAAGCCACTAGCAAAGAGTACATCTAAATGCTCTGTACAGGTTGTCATGGTTAACTGGACTCGCGAACCATCTTGAAACCATGCTGGAGATCACTGCCATCCGATCTGCCCTTGGTGTGCCTGCCAGGCAAGAAATGGCCAAATACTTTAAGGATTCTGTTGACATTGTAGCTTCACTTACTGTGATCAACAGCATTCTTAATCCACCAGCCCTTAACATCCCAGTGGCTGGTCCAAGTGTTGTTCAAACAACACCTGTTCCAACAACATCAGGAACCCACAATCAGGACGAAGTTATGGAGCTCAGCCCACCAGAGCTACCTGACCTCAGGCCTGTCAATCCTACTGCCTTCCCTTCTAATCCTCCCCGCTTCTTTGTTAATCCTCCTTCTCATTGTATTCCTGTTCTCAACCCTGTTTCCTCCATTCCTTTGCCTAGAAATCCTGTTCAGTTTAATCCTTTGCCTGCTCAACCGTCCCTTGATGATATTCCTTTGCTGGCATTTCTCCTGAATGCTTTGTCTCCCCCTAATTCTCATCCCAATCACTTGCCTGCAAATTCTGTCCCATTGCCTGTTGAGCTTATTACTTTGACTGATGATCCACCCATTGCTTCTATCCCTTTGACAATGGAGGTTGATCCATTACCCATGCCCCGTAATCCAACACCTCCTCCAAATAATTATACACCTGCGATGCGAGCCATCTCATCTATGGCTAATGTGCCAGAGTTTCGCATCCTGAAGCAGCTCACCATAGCACAAATCAGGATGCTGCTACCTGGTACTGGGCCGGCAATCCATGTCACTAAACAAGTTCTCATTGTACAGCTCCTGCAATGTAAACTCCAAGAGGTGGCAGACAGATTCCCTAACTTCAGAGCAACTATGGCAAAAATAAATCTGCCTGGGGTGACCTAACCAGCTCAAGGCTGCTACAGCTGTTGGGCCCAACAGTGATATTGATGCCATTCTCATTAGCAAGATTAATCTGCTGCGACAAATGGATCCTAATGAAAGTGTTCCATTACCTGTAAATGCCTTAGCTGCAAATGGGGATGGAACACTAGTCCTTCCTTTTGTTGAAATAGTCACACGGAATGATGTCTTAATACTTTCATTCCCACACCTCTTACAGTTGTCTGTAACTGAGTTACTACTTGGCTTCCACTTCACACTGATACAGCAACGACTGATCTTTGTCAATTGCTTGTGACAGTCCTGAAGGAAACTGTCCTCCAGTTGGCTAGACAGCTCCCTGAAATTATTATTAGACAAGCTTTTGCCTTCCATGAAACCTTTAAAAAACGTCAATTCTTCAATATAATTGATGAAACCAGTAGGGAACACTTCACTCAACCCACCCTTGTCAAAAGGTTAAACATCCTGCGCAAGGCTTGGTGTGCTTCTTGCACCCCACCTTTGAATGCTCCAATCCCTGTGCCAATTGCACACTTAATCATTAGGGCACCAGCACCCAGTAATCTATCTAATGAAGAAAAGATTCAAAAATTCACACAATTAGTTCAGAACAATGATTTCCCTTATTTTCACCTTCCATCTGTTCTCCTTGAGTTAGGAGCTGGGACAGTTCAAAAGGGTCTCAACCGCCGTGTTGAACAATTAAAGCGCATAATTCTCACCATGAATAATTTTCAGGCCATAATTGATTCCCTCCATGTACAGATAAATATGCGTAAAGCTCTCATTTACTCAAAAATTCATCGCCTATATATCAATGGCTCCTTAACTGATGTCAGAAATGTCTTAACACAATTTAAACACAATGGTTTAGACCTCCCTGCCCTTGAAGGCACTCAGCGCCAACAGCTCCGTCAAATCCTTCTGTCTAATCACAGGCACACTGCTGAAGCAGCCAGGATCCTTAGCCGTCTCACCTTTCTTTATGCTGATAGCGATGGTGGCTTCACCAGTGTGCACAATCAGGAAGAGGTAATACGGAACAAAGCTTGCATGACTCAAATCCACACTGAGCGCTTCCAGTCCCAGTCATACACTGTCAATGACAATCCTTTCCTTGAGGGGGCACTCCCCTGGGACGAGGAAATGAACAACTTTGTCTTTCCCCCAGAGCCATGCACAAGCTATCAGGAGCAGGGCCTCGGTATGCTCATCACCAATGGCAAGTGCACATCCTGTGAAAGTAAAATACGGGCATTTAAACAACAACTCCATGGACCCCAAGCTGGCTCTGCCCTGTCTTCAGGGCTTGTCCCCCACTGAGATCTCTGCCATTTCACTGATCAACCCAGTTATGAGCATCCATCGGGTAAACTCTACCCCTCACATGAAGGGCTCAATTATCAGTTTCCCCAATGATGTTGCCTCTCTGGCCAACATATTGCCCCGCACCCCTGCTGAACTTGATATTGTGGCTATTGTTGCCCCTGGTCAGCCCAATCGGATGCTCCATGTGCGTCGTCAGCATCTCCTTGATGCACTCACTTGGCTCAAGGCCAATAATCCCTTCTATGCCAGGTTCACCATTTCCCAAGAGCAGCTCAATGTCTATCCAGAAGCAGGGTATCTGGAAGACATACCCACCATTAAGCTGGACACTGCACCTCCTCAGGTGAATCAGGGACCTGAACACATCCCTGATGATGCAGAGGAGGGTGATGTACCCTCTGTCCAGCACACCATGTTCCTGGGAACCTGGCTCAAGGCCAACAATCCCTTCTATGCCAGGGTCACCATTTCCCAAGAGCAGCTTAATGTCTATCCAGAGGCAGGGTATCTGGAAGATATTCCCACCATTGAGCTGGACACTGCACCTCCTCAGGTGAATCAGGGACCTGAACACATCCCTGATGATGCAGAGGAGGGTGATGTACCCTCTGTCCAGCACACCATGGTCCTGGGAAACATGATTCCCAGACAGCGTGAGACCACAATCATATTAAACGCTCTTCGCGACAGGGCCAATGAGCAACCTGTAGCTCAACCCTTGCCCAATCTAGGCACTGATGCCAATCCTTTGCCATGGTCTGAACAGGGAGAAGCTATTCGTGATTCCACACCTGGTTACTTTGCTATGGCATTCCCCCACCTCTTCCCCTACGGTCTGGGTGATCTCACCCAAGTGCGGTGCAAACGTGTGTCAGCTCAGGAATGGATCACCCATCTTTTGCAGTACAAGTGTCCCCGCTTCAGCCAGGACCATAGGTTCCTCTTCTATGCGTTTCATTACATGCAGAAGAGACGTATCTTCAATGCTGGCAATTTGTATGCCGAACAGGACCTTGGGAACATGACCCGAGCTGAACTGCTCCAACACATTAATGGATCTGAAGAGGAGGCAGCTAAGCTTGCCCGTCGCATCATTCGCAAGAGTGCTGGCATCCTCGGCTCCCCAGCCTCCATGCGAAAGTTTGGGCAATGGGGCACAAATTCCATCAATTTCTATAGGCATGTGACAGGTGATCTGGAAAACTATAATGTTTTCCTCACCCTGTCTAGTGCAGACTCCCACTGCAATGCCTTTCTTCGTCTGTACCCTGACGGCTGTGCCCACTTGGCTAAAACCAAGGTCAAGAATGTGGAACAGATTCCCCAGGATGCAGATAGAAGCACTTACTTAACCGAAAGTGAAGACTTTCTGTTCCGCCGCTCGTTCATTGTCACCCATGCACAGGCCTATGATATCTTCTTTCGTCACAAAGTGGAAACTTTCATCAAACACATATTCATAGATAAACTAGGTTGTCTTGACCATTTCATTCGGTATGAATTTCAGGCCCGCAGTGCCATTCATGCCCACATCCTCATGGTCATACCTGCTGGCATTTCTNTCCCCATCCTTTCTTTGAATCCCTGCCCAATGCCAACTCAAACCCTGTTTGGCATCGTAAATGCCTGCTCACCACTCTCCGTCTCCATGATCCTAATACACCCAGTTTGCAGGAACTGGACCTGTTGACCAGTGAGCAATTGTTTGACAAATTGCTCCAACTGATTCACACCAACTCTTTACCTGCCTGGGTGGGTGACATGATTCTGAATGAGCGTGTCCCACCCCGCTCGTACATTCCCACAGCAGAGGATGACATGGTTCCTGATCGTGTTGACCAGGGTGATGAAGACCCTTTGGGAGGCCTTCTTCATCGCATTGATGAAGACCTCGAAGAAGAGGGGGGTGGCAATCTTGGGAATGATGACATCTTTCGGCCAGAAGATGTTCAAGCTGGATATGATAAAAAAGCAGACTTTAATGCTTTTACACCCACTTGGACATCCACCACACCTGACCAAATGCGCCACAGCATCCACAATGTTGATCAGGTTGATTTGTCTTTTGTTGAGCCTGCTCTTACCTGAGACCAGCTCAATCCCCAACAGCTGGAAGGTCATGATTTTCTCATCCATGAGTTTGGCAAGGTGAGAACCAGGCCAGGACATCAGTTCTTGGCTGAAATTTGCGGAGGTGCTGGCACTGGGAAAACCACCCTAGTCAAGACTTTGAAGGCTAGTATTGCGTCTTTGCTGGGTCCTACAGACCCAGCCATTGGTCAAATTCTTCGCTTTGCAGCGCCCACAGGCTGTGCTGCCAAACTTTTGCCAACTCCCAACTCCACGCTGCATTCTCTTCTTCACCTACCTATTACCAAGGTAGCAGAGCTTGAGGATCTCACTGAGACCACACTCAAGGCTCGTCAGGAGGAGCTGAAACACCTCAAGCTGCTTATCATTGATGAGAAATCATTTGTTGGAGCTCGTGCACTGTCCCTTGTCAATAGGCGCATGCAGCAAATCTTTTGCAATACCGAACAGCTCTTTGGTGGGGTATCAGTCCTCCTAATGGGGGACTTTAAACAGCTGAACCCAGTAATGGACACTTGTCTATATGCTGCACACCGCAGAAATACCACTGCTATTCAGCGTGCTGGTTTGGAATGTTTCAAGGCATTCAACAAAACCATCATTCTCACTGTGCTGCAACGGCAGGCTGACGATGAACCTTTTAAACATCTCCTGGACCAGTATGTCAAGGGTGTTGTAGATGCAGCTAGCTATGCTGTTTTAGAAGCCCGTTTCATAGACAATCTGTCAACAGCAGATCAGGTCAGGTTCTCCAACTCAGCTACCCTTTTGTGTGCTGTAAAGGCAGATTATTCTGCCTTCAACAGAGACAAAATCATGGGTTGTGGAACACCCCGTCTTCTCATTTCATCAGTCAATGACCCAGTCTCCTGTGCTAGTCTGGACTCATCCAGTGCTGGTGGACTCCCCACCAATCTTGTCCTCTGTAGAGACATGCATGTCATGCTCACAGCCAACCTTTGCCTGGACCAAGGTTCAACCAATGGATCCATGGGTACGGTGGTGGCCATCATCTTTATCTCTGAAGAGGACCCCTTTCCGACAGTCCTTGTCAAGTTTGTTGAGTTCAGGGGAGAGAGCTGTTTTCCTGATGTCCCCAATGTATATCCAGTGGGTGTTATCACTTGCAGCTGGCTGGTTCATAAAAAGAGCCAGTCTCGGACTATTTTGCCCCTCCAGCCTGGCTATGCACTCTCCATCCATAAAAGCCAGGGCCAGACCTTGGGAGCAGTGAATTTTCTCCTGGGCTCACCTACACTGCACTCACCAGGGTTCGATCTTGTTCTAATCTGGCTCTCAGAAAGATGCCCCCTTTCAAGCGCTTTCAAACTATAGCTGCATCTGTACAGTTTAAAGCCATGAAACAGGAGACGGCAGCCAAACTTGTTATGGAGCAAGCCAGGCAGGAGCAATTTGAGCAAGAGCTAGCCCATCTTGGCCTTGAAGATCAGTCAGACATGGAAGTTGACTCTGATTAACTTTCCCTGTGTCTCTCTTTGGCTACTTATGTAGCCTGGATGCAGGTCAAACCTTTTCGGATATTATTAGTGTCCTGCTCTGACTTCTATTGTAGTTGGGACTGCAGAATACACTTTGTAAATTAAATGTAGTATTTTCTTCAACTACATTGTCATTAATGTTATGTTATTTTTTTATTAAATAGCTATTTCTTTCATTATTTTGGCAATTATTTTTGATTATGCTATGGGTAATCAGGTGGGGTGGATAGTGTGTGACACCAGTTCTCGTTAGATCACTGAAGTTAAGCACACTTGTCCACAGCCAGTAACTGGATTGGTGTCCAGACTGGTGTTCACGGGTTAAAATAGTCTACTTCTTCTTCACCCCTTTGTAACCTTAAATAATCATTAGTTTATTTCTTGGATATATATTTAGATTAAAATCCCCCCCCCTCCCCAAATATTCCTCTACTTAAACTATGCAAAAACTATTACTTCAATTCTGTTCTCCTTTTTTGCATAACTGTATGCCTGATTGATTATTAAAGTATTATTTCTTCCTCTCCCACTCAATAATTAAAATTGACACTTTTAGTTTAAATTTCCATACCAGAGTAATATTATCTGTATTTTTTTCTAAGATTTAACCCTTCTTTTTAAAACTATTTATTCTTAATTCCTAAAAAATAAATAATTTATCAAAAAAAAAATTAACAATTTGAAATTATATATTATAACACCAGTAACGGTTGGAGTTCAAAAAGAACCCATACCATTAAACTATCCGTGTATAATAAAAGGTGGATAGCTCCTTAGGGCTGGTGTTTGATGTGATGGAGCTATTGACCCTGCGGATAAAATTTAGTAGGAACTGGGAATATGGCACCAAATTTGTTATAAGGTAATGACCTCCATTTCTTCAAAGCATATGTCCCTGGACATATGCCTTGATCAGTTGATCTGAGTTAGATGAACATGGATTCTTAGGTCTTTTAATACCAATAATTGGTGGGGAATCCATGTTTTGTCAGGTCAACTCATTCCCTTTATATTTTTTCTTTCTCATAATTAACAGATTATTTTTACTTTTTCATTTCAATTATTCTTGTTATATTCAAAAGATTTACTTATTCTTACAATTATTAAATGGATAAATACTTTAAAAATTCACAACCACTGGACCTCCATTTAAAAATAAGTTAGCATGTTGCTCTTTAAGCGGGGATACCCAATGTTTGGTTCAGTGGTGTAACACTGGGTATCCTTCTGTGCTAACAATCATGGATAGTAAGTAGTTGAGTTTGTAAACATTAGTTTGAGGAAACGAGGGTTACCCTACTCCTCAAACCATAAGTTTGTAATCACAACTTCTACTATTCCACGATTCAGAAGTGAATCAAGCATTTATAAGCTTAAAACATTATTTTAACCTTCTTTTTCAAACTTGCTTCAAGACTCTGATAGGTATTCTCTTCTGCCAGTTCATGTATACCTGACACATGTCATCAATAATCTCTATTAAAGGTAATTACTTCTACAATAAAATATCTATTTAATACATCATCTTTGGTTAAAAATTTGATTGATTGATTAAAATTTGTTATTGCTTGCACTATTTCCATGATTAATTGATTTCAAATTTAAATTAATATCAACTTGTAGGTATTTAAAAATTAAATAATGCTTTCTTTCTCTGTTAGCCTCTGTATCTTGACTCAATCTAAATATACAGTTGTAAATAAAAGTCATTAAAACAACAATCTCCATTTTTCAAATCTTAAATTATGATTTGCTCAAACTTAAACAATTTAAATAATTGAATTTACATTTTATTTTTAAAATTTCTTTTCATCAAAATGATAATTTCGTTTTAAATATGATAAGATCTTCATCATTACAGTTCTTTGTTATTATATATAAAATAAAATATTCATCATATAATTTCATTTTTTTAGGGACAATCTTGCCGTGAAGAATGGAGTGTTAAATTTTTTACAGTAATTCATTTAAATGATTACTGAAGAAAAAAATTGGGTTTTAAACTGCAATATTCATTTAATTATGACATGTCTAACACAATTGTGTCTATTTGCTAAGGTTAAACATGAAAAACAAGAGACCTCACCATCGGTCACTGTCGTTTCCGTTGAAGCATAGCTATATACATATATTTTATTTTTAACTAAAACCTAAGAAGAGTCCACTATATAAACCAACATGTCATTTCTTCTAATAAAAATGGGGCTACCAGAATCATAGGTGTTTTATCACTTCTGGAATTCATTCTGTGTCATTCAATTGTTGACTCCAATTGCAAATTTCATTATTAAATTTTTTTCTGTGCTAAGGTTACACATGAAAAACAAGAGGCCTCACCATCGGCCACCGTCATTTCCGTAAAACCATAGCTGTAGATTTACAATTTTTGAAACTGAATATATCAATACTAGAAATTCAAGGCACTTCGCGCCATTCTTTCTAGCCTTAGAGGGCGCTTCGCGCCCATCTTCTAAATTAATTGTAAACATGTTCTCTTTGTGTACATCGTAAAACTAAACAAAAATAATTCGCGGATTTTTACAAAAAATTTCGCGGATTTTCAAAATTTTTAAAAATTTAATGACGATCGAATTTTGATAGAGACAAATATTTGAAATTTTGATGATTCATAAACCTTCCCTGGGCTCCCTAGATGTCCCACAAAAAATTTGGGCCCGATCGGTTCAGCCGTTTTGACGTTTATTGGATACAAACAGACAGACAAACAGACAGACAGACAAACAGACAGACAGACAGACAAGCCAAATTTATATATAGATGGTATTTGTTTCTCATCAATTAAATTTTGTTTAAGTTGATCTTAATACCAGTGTTGAATATGACAAATGATGGTTTTAAAAAAAGATACAGATGTATAATATGTGGCGAGGAACATTATTTACATTGATATATTTTTAAAACTTACATATTTTCCATCATCAATTCTAATTTTAAGCTTTTTATATTAACTATTATCCGCTTATTCAGGAGCATTATCAACCAATAGTGGGCTCACCATTTGTCAGTGTCATTTCCGTAATAGCAAAACTATATACAAACATGAACAGTATCTGAAACTGTTCATATATATTCATTATTTATGCTAGTTTAACTTACTAACCACTACGAAACTTAACTTACTAACCACTACTAGAACTACTACTAAAACTTCTACTAAAATTTCTAGGGGGAGTCCAGAGTATTTCGCAAAATGTCATTTCATTCTTTAATTTTTTAATCACAAAATACTTTTGGCTCTCGACGTTAGCGATAGGCAAGGTCTACCTCCGATATTGATAATAAATACACTTTTATAAACTTTTTAGAGTATATTTATTATCAAAGAAAGGTGTCTATTGGAACAGACCAACATTTAATTCTATCTATTTCAATTATATGTTAGAATAAACTCTAAATTTTATATTTCAATTATTATTATTTCAATTTTTTATAATTCAAATTGACACATTTCCAAATTTTTTTCTTCAAATTTTGATGATTCATAAACACTCTCTCCAGTCATGTCCACACAAAACTCTCCTAACATTTTGAGCAATTAATTTATTGTTTTATTAGTTTATATAACTAACTATAATATTTTAGCAAATGTATTTGTAATTCATTATCTTAGTTATTGTTCTACTGATATTAAATTGGTTTACAATACTACCATTTTCACAAATACATATTCGTTGAACAGTGATTTGTACTTATTGCATTCTCAATGTTTTTCCTGTCAACAAATGCAAAATCACATAATGTTATGTTCAACTATTTTAAACTAATATATTTCAGACAATGGAGCAATCCTCCACTATAAACGTTTATGTTTATTATAATCCCATAGATACTAATGGAGTTGTTCCTTCAATTAATTTTAATCCTACAGGTATACAGAATCATACAAATTTTACAATTACATAATAAATTTTAAGTAAAATATCAATGCACATAAAACATTATCCTATATATAAGGATAAAATACCATATACCAAAAGTCTTCAAAAGAACCCTATGTCCACTTTCAACTAACACTTTGCAAACATGGCAATGCTTCATTTGCAATGCTATCCATAAAATCTTTCTTTTATCAAATATCACATAAATATCTGCAATAAGTTTATTTAAACATTCAATTACATTTTTAATTTCTTGAATAATGTTATGTTGTAATTTGTAATTATTTATTCATAAGTTTACAACATTTAATGCAACTTTTTAATAATAAACAATTTCAAGTCAGTCCCCTTTTATTTTTTAAGGGTACAACTGTACAATTTTGAACTGGGCATTTATATTTGTGCAAAACAGGCCACATAGGAGTAAGCTTAAAATGTATTGATTCTTGAAATAAGTCATATTTTTAAAGCAGGAGAGTAAAGTTTTTAATTGTGTTAACACTTAGTAATCATAAAAAAGATATTTATATTTTTATTTTTTAATAATTAACATATTTATTATTAAAGGGACTGGAAAGGAAAAATTAAAGGGATAATTAACTCATTGTTCAAAACTCATAATAGTTATCTGATGTTCCTGTCTTGATTAATTTATATATAGTTATGTCAAATTTATACAAAATTTTAAATATATTAATTTTTATAGATCTAATTTTGTCACATTTTTATATTCATTTCAAGAGACAGGAACATCAATTAAAACTAATATGGGTCTTGATCAATTCATATAATGCTGAACTTTCATTTTTATTTTGCAGTCTCTTCAAGTTTTAATATTTCTAGCATTCAACAGTTCTCTGACAGTTGAGGATGAGTCAACATTAGCTGTGACAGCTACCCCTCCAGCCAGCCAGCTAGCTGTCATGGACCCAGATACTGTGGAGAATTCAGCTTCACCGTTGCCAAATCCCATTGTTTCAACTGTATCTGAACCAGGTAAAGAATTGCAATGATAGCAAACATATATTAACAGTATATCCGTAAAAAAAATTTTATGTCAAAGTGACATAAATGACTTAATTGTTTTTACATTTACTTCTTTCTTTACATACCCACACTGTCGTTAATAATACCTAACATTGCATATTAATTCCAATTTTTATTTATCTATATAAATCAATAATCCAGAGGCCGAATTTAAAGAATTTAAGGCAAGGTTTAAATTTAAGACACTGCTCAAATATGGTTCTAATCACACAAAATTGTATCTACTTCACCAAGATTTAAGACTGCACTCAAGTGAAACCCGTTTTTAAAGGATTTAGACACAGCTCAAGGGTGGATTCTCATTTGAACTACTCTCATTTGAACTATTGTTCGTTTGAACTTTTGTTCATTTGAACTACTGTCATTACGTCATATCCTATAGTTCAAATCAACACAGTACTTGCTTATTTGAACTATTTTTCTTCTATTTCAGTTTTTAATTTTTTATAATTATGAAGTTAGGGACAATACAATTAATTAGATATCATATACACAGAAATGTTTCAAATGATCATAAAAATAGTTCAAATTAACAAAAAAATTGTTCAAATGAACATAAAAATAGTTCAAATGAACAACGAATAGTTCAATTGAACAACAAATAGTTCAATCGAAATACTTCAAATGAACAAAAAAATAGTTCAAAGGAAAATTACAAAAAAATTGGTTAAATGAAAAAAAGGGGTATGTCCTGAGAAATGACTAAATGGATCTATTATCTATTTCTTCCTTTACCTATCACACTGTTATTAATAGTTCATAACAGTGCATATTAATTGCAACTTTTTAGTTATCATTATAAATCAATAGTTATGAATGATTATCAGACACACAGATTACTTCATTAGAAACTTTTTAGAAAGATTATGATTATTATTACATTTTACCCGATAATTGATTAATTAACAAATTATTTCCTGTAGATCCTGAAATGAAGAAAGAAGGAGTTAACTTTATTCCCCTCAAAAAAAAGAATATCCTACTGAAACCCCCTACACCCTACAACCCAATAGGTTAGTGAATTTTTTATTTCAAATAACCATATTCTATGAACTACTACTTCAATTTTCAAAATATATGTGCTTTAGAACTGAAAACTAAAGTTTTTGGCTTCCATATTCTGACCTTACCTTAACTTAACTCATAATTAACCCTTTTAGGACACAATCACAATCTAATAAATATTAATTTAACCATGAGATTAACATATAAAGAAGAACATGTATTTGTTTCTAAATACACTAGAAAAAATTAACAGCACTGGTTTTCAAGACCATATGTATAAAACGGTGCCAAGACAAACTCCGGAAACACAAACTCCGGAAAGACAAACTCCGGAAACACAAACTCCTGACAGTACAAACTCCTGAAAGTACAAACTCCAGAAAGACAAACTCCTAAAATTATGAAATTATTCTCTGAATAAAATATGATAAAATTCATAAACTTTAGAAAAAATCCGCAAATATCCTAGAAAAAATTCTCAATCTTTAGTAATTTTATTTTTCAGGAGTTTGTCTCGTCAGGAGTTTGTCTCATTAGGAGTTTGTCTCATCAGGAGTTTGTCTTTCCGGAGTTTGTCTTTCTGGAATTTGTCTTTCCAGAGTTTGTCTTTCTGGAGTTTGTCTTTCCGGAGTTGGAATGTGCTCAGCCCTAATTGATACCCAGAAGTTTAATGTAGGACAGGGCAAGAGGGTTTAAACCCAATAACTTCCTTTCTCCAATTTTAAATAGTCTTATCAAGTACTGTATTATTTAGGATTAACTGATCGACTTCAAAAACTAGCAGCAGGGTCAGTTAGGTAGGATTGGGAATTATACAAGTTTTTTCAAAACATAATCTTATTGATAATTTTAGATATAACAATATAACAATGATTTACCCACTTTTGGGAAAAAATATTTTAAAACATTAAAAACATTTCATTAAGTCTGAAATTTTTTCTGTAAACAACTTTTCTATATGACTGAACTCTTATTTCAATTATATATCTAGCATGACAACCTCTTTAAAATGTAATTTAATCATCTTTATAAACATTGCATAATTCTAACAAAGAACAAGAAGAAAAATTAAAAAAAAATAATAAAAACAAAAACATTCAATTTTTTTAATTTATCAAACATTTTACAAAAAAACAAATTTTGTTAAATATTTAACATTACTTGCCCAATCCTAGAAGCAAGAACAAGAAAAACAACAAGAAGAACAACAAGAAGAACAACAACAAGAACAAGATGAAGAACGAGAACATAAATACTAGGGAAACACATCTCTCGCAGACAAGGAGAAATAATGGAATCCAGAATGAACCTTATTTCCCCCGTCCAGCAAATATCCCCTACAACCTAAACCTAGCAGTGTCTCTCCTTGTCAGGGACTATTACTCAAGGCTGTAATGTACCATTACATAATAGTATACTTAAATTAACTTTTTATACTACTTAATGTAAATATTATATTTCAGATGCAGTTATATTTTCATTGAAAATAATTTTTTCAATACATAATGTCATTGTCTCCATTGGTAAAACAGAGATGTAAAGATCATGAAAAATTTCATTTTCCAAACAGCTCTTCACTACTAACTTCAACCAAAGGTACTATTAACATCACATATTACACTTTTACACTGAACTGTACTTTAATTAATTTAAACGTAACAATTTTTATAATATGCCTTTGGTGAATTCAGTATTATTTACGGACAATTTTTCAGAAAATGATGGCTCTATTTTTACAAAATAGAATGCAGTTTTTAAATCTATTTTTTTTGTTTTTTACTTGATTTTCACCAGAGTTCAAGTTTTTTTCCCCCGACGATTTTATACTAATTAAAATCAGAAAACGTGGAAAAGTATGTCTTTCTTTTAAACAGTATCACATCTTTAATGTCTATAGCACAGAAAATGATGGCTCTACAAGTTTTTACAAAATAGAATGCAGTTTTTAAATCTAATTTTGTTTTGTTT
>NW_019398246.1:0-18994 GCF_000591075.1 Eurytemora carolleeae
CTTCATTTATTTCATCTTTTCCAACATACATATTTTAATGAAAGTGATTCCATGGAAAAGAATTACAAAAGTTACGTTAAGATATTCTACGAAACATCAGAAATGCAATCAATTGTTAACCGGTTAAACAACTGTAGTTACGCCTTATTACTTATTGATTCAATGTTTTTAAAGTTTGAAAGGCCCCGGCCCCCTTATGACGTTTTTGACATATTTCACAAATGTATCAATAAATATTCTCTACAAAAAAAAGTTTTCTAAAAGTTAATTAAATCAAATCAAATACGTAAGAACAAAAGACCCCTTCTGAAAGGCAATACAAAAAATTAAAACGAATAGATAAATGGAGAATGGAGATGAAAAAAAGAAAAATTGGACGTTGAAAGGCAATTTTTCCCTCTTTTTTTCCCCTTTTTACCTTAAATCCGTTATTTTCTACAAAAATGGAGACAAAAAAGTTTTCTAAAAGTTAATCAAAAACTGTGTTGTACAATACCTTTAATCTGAGTTCCATGAATTTAGTTAGATGATCGATACTCGCCTCCAGGCAGGTCTTAATATATNCGGATATATTTGAAATTAAACCTTCACCGTGATGCATCATGAAGGAGAAGTGTCTAATTATATATATCTGCAAATACAAAATTTAATTACCTTAACATTCTAGTGGTGTATATTGTATACTGTAGGTTTAAAAGAATTTAAGAAAATCTGGAAGAAAAATTGGATATCAAAAGGCAAGTTTATTCAATTCATCCTTTTTTAGCCTTTTTACTCAAAAATTTATTTATTTCCCCTATAGATTTATTTTCCCCAATTAAGAAAAAAAACCTTTAAAAAAAATTAAGTTTTCCTACGAGCGGAGGAATGATTTTCAAGAAAATATACATTTTAAACCCCTGACACATTCTTAATTTATGATACAGTTATGGCAAATTACCAATTTCGTGAACCAAAATATATTCTGTTTAAGATTTTAGAATGATTTCTTCATTGTCGGAGTCTGACATTTCCCTCCTCAAATGGAGATTAACTTGAAATAAAGTCGAGAGTCCCTTTAATGCTCTGTCCGTTACCAAAACTGTTAAAATTGGAGAACACAGCCGTATAAAGCAATTATTATATTCTACAAAGACGTTTGCTATGTAAATTTCAAAGATGTCGATTTCTTGATTTTACACCAAATAATTGCAGGCAAATGATGTCACCATATACCTGTTTCTTGTGGAAGAGTTGGGTGGTTCCTGAAGATTATTTCTATTTCGTTGGGTTGAAGATTTGAACTCCCTTCTCCATTCTCTCCACCCGCCTTCTTCTTCTTTTTAGGTCTAAAAATAATCAAAAATCTTTTAAAAGCTAGTCTGATACTGTCCACATTCATGACTGTAAATTTAAGAATTTAAGAATCTCAGGGGGTAATTGACCTTTTTAGGGCAATAAAACGCTCTATAATACAACTTAAGTTAAGCTATATTAAGCGCTTTACATACGATATTTAACTCTACAAAAATCTGCTAATTTCTACACACAATTAAGGCTAAAAAAGTGGTAAAAAAATTTAATTAAAGGGAGTGTTCGCGAAAATGAAAGGGGGTATAGGCTTAATGTGATAAAAAAGCGCTTATGATCGCTACTATTCTTACTTCTATCTGTTGCGTCTACAAGGAGAAAATTGTTAAAGACGTCTCATACCGAATACAAATGTGGCGAAAGACAATCGATGACTATAGGTTGTAATATCTGAATGATTTGTTTGAAATTAAATTTATTTTTTACGGTCTAAGTTATTTGTTGCAATTTTCTGAATTTGTATGGGCGCTAAGTTATTCGCTATGATACGTCTTCAACATTTTTCTCCTTTAAATCGTGCTGCATCTTTAAATATAACGTTTGTTTGTTTGTTTTCCTGTGTGTCCCATCAAGAACTCGTGAACCCCTTGACCGATTTGCCTCAAATTTTGATTGGGGAACTCGTTAGAACCACCATAATGATCTTCGCTTTTTTAACTTGTTTATTTTCACCTATTTACTCCTATTAATTCTGAAAAGGTGAATACTGAATAATCCCTTTATATATTTACCTGTATGGTAATGTATCGGATTCCCCGGGGGAATCAGCTTGGTCTGGTGTATCCCCCACAGCAGCATGACTAGCTAGTAGTTCATCATAATCTAGAAATATATTCATAATTATCTAGAAATATATTCATAATCATCTAGAAATATATCCACATTATCTAGAAATATATTCATTGATATCTAGAAATATAATCATTGTAATCATAATCTTGCAGAAATGTTAAAGAACATGACACACCATTTAGCATACTGTTTACATAAAATATACTCAAGCAGACGTTACTTTATTTTACACCATTTAAATTAGGTAACACAATGCCAATTCTTTAAAAAGACGACTTTTATTTCTTCTCTTAATTTCCATGTTAATTTAGACACCCTGTACAGTGTACATATGATACTCTTAGAACCTTTGTAAATTCACCAATGGTATAAAAAAATCTGCAAAATTTAGTGTTGCTCTAAGAAGGATGGATGTGTTTTGCGGCTCGTCTAAAAAGCACAGTAATTAACAAATATTATGATAATTATTGTTAAAACCAATCCATCATCATTTAATGAAATATTATCGAATTCCAAAATTATATTCGTCATATAGTGTTGAAACGAGGCAAGCGGGTGTTACAGTAAAGAAAAATTCACCTGAGGAATTTTTTTTTCTGCTTATCATTTTAACATGGTCGGCTTGTGCTTTAGCGGCAGAACCTAAAAATCAATTAATTAATCAATCAATCAATCAATTTATGACACACTTAATTCTGAAAAATAAGCGGAATTATGGAATAAAACTCACAAAGGATAAATTATTATAAATTGTATGTATACAGTAGGCACCTTATGATTTTCAATTCATAACATTCTTAAAGGTTAAAAATATATTTCAATACTTACTTATTCCACTCATAAGAAGCGCGCTGTGTTTCTTGCTAGCTATAGCGAGCGCTTTCTGCTGTTCTTCTTCATACTCCTCTCTAAATGCAGAATGACGATTATCGAGAGAAATGCTTGTTTTTTTGTTGTTGAAAATTTTAACATGAGTGAAAATATTCTGGAAATAATATTCAACCCTTTTGAATCCCCACCCCCCACCCACCCGAAGTAAAGTAAGAGTTTTTAGGGTTTTCTGTGCGCTAAATTGGGGGAAATTAATGATTTTTTGAGGAATATAAAAGAACTTAGAAGTATCAAAAAGAATTTTTTATTAAAAGAATAAAAATAACTTGCCTTTAGGAGACAAAAGAGTGATTAGAGCTTTAAATATCGTAAATTCCAGTAAAAACGCCAAAAATGTTATTATTGTTCTTTGTAGTCAAGAAGGGGTATTTTATTTGTCCGTGTTATTTACCTGTCCGGAAAAATGTTAGCCACAAGATTATCAAAGTTAGGATCATATCTGAGCGATCGTTTTGAAACTAATTTCTTACGACAAGTAGGACATTCCTAAACCATCAATATTAGTTGATATTAAATAGTAAATTCGATAATTTGACACTTTTCAACACAACCGGATCGGAATTGCTATATAAAATTATATTTTGTTGATAAAACATTACCCAGCTCCATTTTTTTAACTTTACACAAAAAAAGAGGAAAATTATTAAGTTTAAGAAAAAAGAAGAGTAAATAAAAGTTGGTTATACAGTATCAAATAATAATAGAAAAATATTCAATTGATGTTCAATTTTTCATGTAAAAATTGAATAATAATAAATTTAAAATTAGTAGACAAATTTTTCAGATTAATGGATTTCCTTGTTTCCAGATCTGAGAGCTGTAATGATACAATCAGAACAAAATCTAGAAAACAAAAATTTAATAAAATATGAAAAAACTAAATTAACCTTTTTTCAATCTATTTTCCTTATGAGAAAATAAAGGTTAAAAATCAATATTTTTAGTTATATTAATATTGTTATGAAAAAAATTAGTAAGAACTAATTTCAAATAAAAAGTGTTAACATGTTTTACATAAATATCAACTTTCAATTTAATTTAAATCTGATCATGTCCTTGACATTCCAAACTATACCTGTGTAGACATTCCTTGGTTGTCATGGTAAGCGTGAGCATGTCAAGGCAAATCGGGCAGGTCAGCTCACTCTGAAGAGATTTCGGACTAACGGCGATCTCTGAACATATTTATATAACTTCACGGCTATCTCTGAACATATTTTTTCAACTATTCATCATGAACATTACCCAGGAACAATGAATTTACCATAAATATGCGAGCATTTTATTTTTTTTTGCGATACTTTTTACCCGAAAATTTAATTTTTTCCCCTTATAAATCATTGATTTTCCCCAATTCAGGGAATAGATTCCTATGAAAAACACATACCTGGGGGAAACATTATTTTCCAAAAGAGAGGTGAGGAGTTAATGATTTTGAATAAAACATGCACCCTGTTTATTATTTAAACCTGTATTTTCTGTAATGGCCTCCTGCGGTGTCCTCAAAGACTCATATAAGCTGAGCTCCCAACTCTTCTCCTCAACCTCAGTCATTTTATCTGAAACAAAATAATTACATAGTTAGGATGATGGGCCTTGAGTCTCGCCATAGTTAGGCATTTGAATTGGCCTTGAGTCTCGCCATAGTTAGGCATTTGAATTGGCCTTGAGTCTCGCCATAGTTAGGAATATGAATTGGCCTTTAGTTTTCGCCATAGTTAGGATTATGAATTGGCCTTGAGTCTCGCCATAGTTAGGAATATGAATTGGCCTTGAGTCTCGCCATAGTTAGGAATATGAATTGGCCTTGAGTCTCGCCATAGATAGGAATATGAATTGGCCTTGAGTCTTGGCATAGTTAGGAATATGAATTAGCCTTGTGTCTTGGCACAAACTCGAAACCATCCTTGACCTTTCCCAGGAACATTTCTGTAATCTTCAACCAATCCTGGTAACCAACAACGGTAAATATATGTTAAAATTGGATTAGAAGAAGGTTTTTACAATAAGGAAGGTTGTCTGCCTAGACATGTTTGTTGAAATGAGAGTGCCGCGCGGAACAACCTGCCTAGGGGAAAATTATAAATATTTTACAATAAGGAAGGTTGTCTGCCTAGACATGATAGTTGAGATGAGAGTGCCGCGGCTCAGTTTAACAACCATATCTAGCCAAACATTCCCTTTCATTTTTAGGTTTCTTGAAATATCGTTGACAACCAACAATTGTTCAGGTTCTTAGGATCCGGATCCATTTGATCCGCAAGATTTTGGCTTCCTGGATCCGGATCCGTATCCGCAAAAAAAAGCGGATCCACGGATCCGGGTCCAAAAGGCAAAACATCAACCAAACTAAAAAAACTTTTTTACTCTCAAAAAACCCAAAATCTCAACTAATAAAAAAAAAGAGATGATAAAAATTTCCTGATTTCCAAATAATTCATCAAGTTTGAGTATAAAAATAAGCAATACAAATAATCAACAAAACGGAAAATCCTGCTTTGTTATTCAGTAAATCTTTTAGAAAGACATGGATCCGGATCCATTATTTTCCACAGCGGATCCAGGATCCGGATCGGCATTAAAACAAAATGGATCCTTAACACTGGTTACGTACTAACTTCCTACAAGGGTGCAATGTGCATATTTTTTTCGAAAAATAATTTGTCAACGCCCCTCCTTTCCTGCTTTTATTTATGGTTTTATAATGGAAAATAATGATTTTTAAGGGAAAATAAATGTATTCCGGGGTAAATGTAACAAAAAAATTGAAAAAGTTACTTTTTTCAAAATTTTAATTGTTTCCCCAGGAGGACAGGGTAATTATGTAAGATATACTATACACCCCTGAAATCCCGAAATGTTCAAGTATCTATGTTGGTTTCCTGAGCATTAGGTGAGGACAGCAAGGTTTCCAGCTCATTCCTGCCCCGATAGACAGGCAGTCGTTCATTTATTCTCTAGATGGAAAATCAATCAATTAATCAATACATACAGATATTGAACAATCAATCAATCAAATAATTAACCAACCAACCAAACAATCGAGATTAGTCGATCCCTCGCCCAATTGGCCAATCAGATTATTGATTAATAAGCTAATATCGAATCCTTTAATTTTCAATTTCTCAGTTCAAATCTGTTTATCTTATAAATATATTACTTAATCAAACAAATCAAGCCATTTACCATCATAAAAATAAGCCATTTCAATGCAATCAAGTCAAAGCTGGAAAATAAACATTAAGAAAAAAAGATCAACCACTCTTTAAGACTGTTAACGTTTTTTGTATTTAAATTGATCAATTACTTTTATTCCAAATTCGTTGAATCAAAGATCCGCAACATTATGGCTTCCTTGATTCAGATTCGGATCCGGGTCCCTAAATCTGAACTATAGAAAACTAAATTGCTAATTCCTTGGTTCGTAGAGTTTTTAACCTAAAATAGAGCGAAAAAAAGAAAACTCGTATTTTCTTCTAAAAATCATTAAATCGCATTTATGACCTGGATCTGTATCCAGATCCATTCAATAAGGGCGGATCCAGGATCCGGATCCACATCAAGATAAAATAAATTATAAACACTGGTTTAATTCATCTAATAATACTTAATTCTTCAGTTTGATTAAATCACCTGTGGGGGGCATTTGAGGATTCCGTAAGGAACATATCGGTATGCAAAGCTTAACCATTCCAGCAGAAACCTACATATTTTGTTAAACTACAGTCGTTGTCGTATATATTATTACAATGAAGACTACTTTCTATTTTAGTTTTGATTTTTACCAAGATTTAAGCAGCAGAAACATTTAACATTTAAACAAAGATAAGTTATTAACTAACTCTCATTGTTTATTTGTAAACTTTTAATTAAAAAAAATTTATACGTATTCTCTTTTTTAAATGATTCTGTTATGTTTGATATTGTTTTGTTTTAGTGCTGATGGGAACATAATAGAAAGTCTAAATGTATGTTTACTGAAAAGTGGTCGAGCAATCGTTTATTTCTAATCTGGTTTGTTTCAACCTTCATTGTATTGATATTATCACCGAAGGTTATAATTAATCAAACTTTTAATGATTTCTTGAAAATTTTTTTAAACAATATTTTCTGCTGAAATACTTAATTCTGTATGTATTTGTTTTGTTATATTTCATAAATAAATAATTAATCGCTTACTAACTTAAAACCGTGAAAACAAATATATAGATAACAGCAATGTTTGAACCCAGGAGCACAAGTTAAGACCTCAGTTGGTATGCAAAATACACAAAAAATGAACGAGAACTTACTTTCTCGTATTCTCCAGTCCTCTGTCGTCTGAACCCCAGTGTTCAAGACCGTAGTTAGCAAACTCACGGACAATATCCAGTCTTTCCTGGCCAGATATATCCCAGTGCCTTCGTTCCTAAATATTAAAGTACGTCAATAAATAAAAGATCAACCCTTATTCTGTGGAAATCCAGACCGAGGCCCCTTCAAATATCACCACAAAAAGACAGAAATGAATGTAACGTCGATTAATGTGTAAGATCTGAGGATCTTTAGATGAATATTGTTCAGGTAGATTCACAAGATACAAGACTTTGAAAGTGTTTCAGAAGTAAGAACTCGAGCTCCTGATATTCATTTTATTATAAAGTTGAGAGTTTTATCTGAGATGTCTATATATATATAACACTTCTAGCTGAGAATAGGAATTTTAACTGTCAAGCCTTAGATTTTATATAAAATGGCCATTGAATGGCAATTATTTTTCAGACCATTATGGGATAGATTTTAATTATTGAAAAGAATATCCTTTTAGCTCCAGGTTTTGCACTCAAGGTTTATTAAATATCTGAATTCTTGTTTAACGATCACTAACAAACACTAGCTCTATTCTAAACTAAGAGTTCTTTCGATGTTTATTAAAGTGAACCCAGACAATAGTCTAGTGCCACCACCTGTTCTACCTGAACTCTGAACTATAAATATAAACACGTGATTAGTTCAGAAATTTTCTTTTGTTACAATGGAAATGTTAAAAACCCTTTACTAATAAAAATTATTTCTTTATTTGTGAATAATGCATGTTGTGATTGTGTCCTTAGTTAGTTTGCTCTTTTACTAATTTATAATGCATTCGCTTGTTTTTTTTTATGTTGATGCTTCATTTAGATTTATCATGTTGAATGTGCCCCGAGTTTTTTTTGATCTACTGAACAAAAGCGTGAAATCATTTACAGAAGAAATCATTTGCTGGACATTTGATCCTAATCTTCTAAAAAGAGGAGAGAAAACAGGTTATATATGAAATGAAATAATGAGGATCTTTGCCTCTAATTCATGAATCAAGATTTAATGGTTTGTTTTCATTTCTATGGAGTGCTAAAACCCCACATAAAGTTTGTGACACCAATACCTCAATGACTTGTTCCCATTAACTAACATTCAATGTTTTTGATTGTGGTACTACTTCAACTAGAGCTATGCGAGATATGGTGACTGCTGAGGTACTTCAAAACCAGTTTTAGCTGCAGGGCCGGGTGGGGGCAAATCTACCCCCATCGCCACTTAATTCTGTCTATTTTCTATCTTCTGTCAGGACTAAGCTAGGTTAAGATTTGAATGAAAATTTCTGAATAAAGGTAGATCAATACAAAATAATTAAGTTAATATCAATAATGATCTATGCTCAAAAGTTCATTATATAAGGAGCGTGTAAGAATGAATTTTCTTTAACTGGTGCAATAATTTCCATTCTTTAATATTTGGAGCGTGTAAGAATATACATTCCATATGAAACCTTTCATGGCAAAACAAACTTTTATATGTTTCCTTATAAATAAATACTATCAAACTCACTCTGCTCAAACTCACTCTGCGTGCATTTAATTTTACTAAACAAAGCAATTTTATGATAATTTCCCCCATTGTAAATATAACCAAATTCATTTAATTATAAACCCATGCTAATATAAAAGCTAACTTATTAAATTCCACGAATTACTATTATTATTAGCAGACAACCCATCATTCGATGAAATAGGGGTCGACGCTCTATGCAACACGTTATTTATTGTTTATAAATTTGAATAAATATTGGAATATTAAACAATCAAAATATTTTGAATACATATTTGCTTTTTAAATTTAAATCTTAACACAATTCTATCAATAAGATGATGGAACAGGTAGGGGGCATCTTGTGTCGTTGACCCTCTCACCTGGCGGCGGTCTGGGGGTCAATGTCGGGGTCCTTTACAGATTCCTTTCTTAAAACCTAATCAGCTGCAAGTATTTTGATATTTTTGTCTTTCTTAGATCTCTATTTTCTTCTATGTTGTTCATACATCATCCAACATGTTCGGCTAATTAAAAAAATGAATATTTTGCATTACAAACCTTAATTTCTGTAAAAAGCCAAGGTTTAATAAGTGCTCCTCTCGCCAACATGATTCCTGATACTCCAGAATTTTCCTTCTTCATATAATAATCCTAAACAACATTGTTAAATAAGAATTTTTTTGCATGCGAACTCAAAATTATGTATATTACTAGATATTCAAGGCGCTTCGCGCTTTTCTTTCTAGGCTTTTAGGGCGCTTCGCGCTTATCTTCTATTTAAATTGTGAACATGTTCTTTTTGCGGATTTTTAAAAAAAAAATCGCGGATTTTCAAGAATTTAAATTTTTTTATAAAATTTTTTTTATAAAATTAAAAACCTTTATAACACATTTTTTAATTTTTTTAATTCATAAACCTTCCCTGTGGTCACGTGATGTCACACAAAAAATTTGGGCCCGATCGGTTCAGCCGTTTTGACGTTTATTGGATACCGAACAAACAGCCAGACAAGCCAAATTTATATATACTAGATATGCATTTATTGGTTTTGAACAGATCTGAGCCAAAAGTGCGCGCATGCTTTTTGTTGCAAAAAAATGCTACTTTTTTGACAGCGTTCAATTAAAAGAAAATATATTTGAATACTTCTGTGCTAAGCTTGGCCTAATAGTTATTCTAAACTGCTAAAATTTTGTATTTAAGCTGGTTTTACCCAAATGCTTCCAAAAAATGTGTGATTTTTTTTCATGGGCACCCCCCCCCCAAAAAAAAAAGAATAATCATACCTCATAATTAAGGATATCACCATTTCCAAAAACGGGGATGTTTACAGTCTCTCTACACTCCTTTATATACTCCCAGTCTGCTAGTCTAGTGTATCTCTGCTCTTTAGACCTAGAGAACAATAATAACATGATTAGAGTTGAGTAGAATTTCAGATCATCACTGCGCATAAAGATACTTTGCCCGTTTTTTGTCTAATTAAAGGAACTATAACGACCGGGCTAATATATGCGTGATTCCTTCTAGAACAGATAATATTACGAGAAGAGAATAATGCTTGTATCTTGATTATGTACTTCACCATGTGGATATCCTGAAGTAATCCACGCTTAAAATGTAAAATGAACAATGGATGGATGCTAAGTGAACTCTTGAAGTGAAACAAGCATATTCTAGCTGTGTTGCTTACAGTACAGTTCTGTAAGGAGTGTCAGATCTTCCTCTAATTAAAACTGAGAACATTAAGTAGTGAATCTGAAGTTTTTGGACACTTAGCTCCTAGCGATAGATGGACCTCGTGACATTTGATTTGTTCTTCGGTACAAATCCCTGATTTTATAAAACCTTTAATAGTGTACTTGCATCTACAGTACATAATTGCAGCATATATATAGATATATAAGGATAGTAAGAAAATAACCTTCAGATAACCTTAGTATATAGACCCCCAAGTGCATCAGAGGAAAACACACATGAATTATGTAAACCTTTAATAGTGTACTTGCCTTTAAAGTACATAATTGAAGAAGATATATATATATATGACCCCCAAGTGCATCAGAGGAAAACACACATGAATTATGTAAACTTATTGTAGGAGCAGGACCAAATTCACTATTCATAGGAGATTTCAACTTTCCAGCAATAGACTGGCTTCATGAGACATCTAATAGAAAAGTAGTATTTTCCTTGAAACAACAAAAGAGAAATACTTTGTGAAACTGATAGGATTTCCAACACACATTCATAGCAACACCCTGGATTTAGTTTTGAGTAATCAGTTGGAAAATATAATCACACTTGAACCAATTGGAAACTTGTCCACTAGTATCATTCAATCATTCTAGTGAGACCATTTTTAACTCAAGGTTTAACAGTACCAAAGAGATGATTATAGACTGGAGCAACAGGGATAAAGATGGATTGTTTAACTACTTAAATGATGTACAATGGTCTACAGGTCATGGAAATTCTTCAAGGATCAAACAGCTGCAGGTACAGAAAAATTCATACCAAAAAGACCACGTAGACAAAATAACAAACCACAATGGATGACAAGAGCACAGGTTTGGCAGAACATTAAAACATTTTAAAGAAAACCCAGAAAGATTTAAGTGTGCGATTAGATGTGCAAAAAGGAAATTTGATAAAAATATTGCACAAAATGGAAACAAGAAACCCTTTACAAGTTACATCAAGAGTAAAACTAAATCAAGAACAAATGTTGGTCTCCTGAGATTTAGTTCAGAGATGATAAGTGATGATAAAGAAAGGGCAATGATATTAAAAAGTAACTCATCAATGACCTTCATGCAGCACTGGGTTTTATAGCTTGTCCTAGGCACAACAAATGACCACCATAAATGTCCAACCTTTTGGAAGAAGCAATTTTAACATTAGAAGATTAGGCAAAGGAAGATATTTTACTGTAATATCAGCTACCTGCCATGAATTGTGAGACCACTGACTCCTAGTTCTTCAAGTTTAGGGAACAGTAAATGAGCAATATTCTTGTCCTAAACAAGAAAAACAAATTGTGGGCTCCCAATACAACCCATAAATCTAAATATTTGGATCCACGGATCCCCAAGTATAAATGTCAAAAGTTGACTTTTGAATCATCGTTTAGTTTTAATTGATTAATCGAGTTAAAATGTAAAAAAGGAGAACATGTTTGCATAATCTATTAGTAATGAAATTATAAAGAAGAATTAAAGGGCGAGATTCACATCTAAATTCATTTATAAAAGAACGGATACAGAATACACGTCAAATAAAATGGTTCATAAACAGTGCATTAAACAAATATTGTGATTTTGAACTTTTCATAAAAGAAAAATTTCCGAATCAACAGAATGAACAAAATATTTGGGCATTGATGATTCTAACCAGGGGGTCCATAAAATTCCATTTCTGATACAAATGGGATCGGGATTGAAAGTACATTTAGGGGTATTAAAATACATTTTCTGCGTAATTGTGAAATTTGTCTAGATTGGTGTGTAAGTTCACTTCACTTTAGAAATGTGTACTTTATTTAGTGTTTTACAATGATGTAAATATCAATTATCAACATCTTAGATAAATTATGATATACAGAATAAATAAAAACTACCTTACAGTTGCAGTATACACTTCACATTCTGCAGTCTGGAATTTTTTCTACAAATTGACACCATACTTTCAATTGTTCACAACCACAACATGAATAATTTCTACCCTTAATATCATTCATTCAACATTTGGGATGGAATTATATGGACCCCTGATTCTTACCTTAAAAACACCAGTTCTCATCTTAATTGTTAATGGTCGAGACATTAAGCCAGCCATTGTTCGTGAAATTATCTCCAATGGTCGTTTCCTAATAACAAAACAGACTTAACTGTTAATAACAAGTTTTGCAATGAAAATGAGTTTTTTTATTGACACCCAGCAATATTGGCCAAGATAGAATGTTGCGCTTTTGATTAAATAAAAGTCTACCCTCGCCAATCATTTTGTATTTGTTGCCACCATTGTGAATTGAGCATTAGCATCTTTGCACGGAGGGGCACTTTTTACGCTTTTATTTTAAGGTCTGGAAAATTACATTTTTGTGAAAGTTCCCAACCTAATCATAAGTCCACTGCCCATTCCCTTCTTATATATGAGATCTATCGGGCACCCCATGTTGATGTCGACGAAGTCGCAATCCACCTGCTCTTCCAGCAGCTGAGCAACCCGGCTCATCTGCGGGGGACTACAACCGCAAACCTACACAGATCAATCAATCAATTTAAAAATCTATATAATAAAGCTCTTTGCTCATATAGCTAATAGCTATATAATAGCTCTTTGCTTATGTTAGCTAATAGCTATAGCTGAGCTGAAAACTTTAGAATGATGGATATCGGGATTAAGGCTTAATCCACTCTTTTTCTTAATCTCGAGATTAAATATTGCTTGTTCTCCTCTCATTTTTAATCTCCAGATTAATTTTCCGAACAGGATTAAGGATATCCCATTCTAAAGTTTTCAGCTCTGGCCACACTGCTGGACCGAATGTACTGAAATTGTTTTAGCTACTCAAATCTGATGTTTATAGAATACTATCGATCAATCAAACAGTAGATTAGAAAACCAATTTTATATCAATTAATCCATAAATCAATCAATACAAAATAAATCTGTATACTCCAACCAGTGCTTAGTAGATCCGTAACGTTTTGGCTTCCTCGATCCGGATTCGCATATTTTTTCGGATCTACCGATCCGGATCTAATTGGCAAAATATCATTCAAAACAAAAATTGTTGCTCTTTAAACAAAAACTAAAATTGGTAACAAATTACAAAAATTTACAAATTTTCACTAAGCAAAAAAATTCGGAAAAAGACTTTTTTTTTTGAAAATTTTCAAATGTTAAAAATCACTTAATCCTGAAGAAATGTACAGGGAACCGGATCCATTTTTTTCAGGGTTGATCCAGGATCCGGATCTGCATCAGAATGAAATGGATTCTAAGCACTGACTCAAACAAACATGATAATATTATACCCAACCAACAATTGGAACCAGTAAAAACATCTAATATATTCTGTAATTCCTAATGGTTAAAAGGAACCTGTACACCAAAGAAATCCTCAGATTGATGTCTCTGAACCAAGGCCCACTCTGGAGGATGTCCCTGAAAACAAAATATAACTATATATATAACTATATAACTATAGCTTGTGATTAATATATGTAATATCTTCCAATTCATTTTTTAGGATTACTAATTATTTATGTGGAAATTAGTGAATTTGGCATGAAAATGTACAATATTTGAAACATTTCGCAATTGTGAATGTGAGCAAATGCACAATGCACCTTAATACGTACGTTAAAGAAGCTTCACATTTTTCTTACAACTGAGGCCCAATTTTAAGAATTTGAGCCACAGCTCAAATATGGTTGGTTCAACTTAAAAATGAAGTAAAATTGTTCAGTCATGCTTAATGAGACTAAGGTTTAAAGGTACTCTTAGGAATCAGACATAACACTTTTTAAATATTGTTAAGCTTCATTGTTGACCTGAAGTAAGGGAAGTCCTAAAGCCATCTCACTACACGTGATATCAGCTCCAAGTCTTTTACACAAGCGCCTGAAAAATCATATTCAAGAAAATGTAGCCTTTCTATGATTATAAAATTTAAGAAATCGTAGAATTGTCACGGCAGCAATTGGTCGGTTTTCTCAAAATAATTTCGAAGATTTAAGAATTTTATTTTTACCCGACTTTAATTTTTGGAAATATTTTCTAACAAAAAGCTGAAATAATATTTAAGGTAACTACTAGTTGAAGTGCACGGCGTTGTCCGTGAAATTTAATTTGAAAACCTTTTTTACCCCTCGGATAAAGAATTTCCGCTAATTCAGTCAACGTTTAGCCATATATATAATGCATTCAAATATACATATATAAAAATATATTTTTATGAGCAAGGAGCTTTATTATAAAGATAC
Source organism: Eurytemora carolleeae (assembly GCF_000591075.1). NCBI lineage: Eukaryota > Metazoa > Arthropoda > Copepoda > Calanoida > Temoridae > Eurytemora > Eurytemora carolleeae. The sequence goes on from NW_019398246.1 coordinate 14,857, forward strand.
TATCCGGCACTCCACGCCCCCCTTCTTTAATAAAAATTTTAACTTAAGCAATTGCATTTCAAGTCACCATTTTTCTACATTCTCCAAAAACTAATTTTCGCAAATTTGTCTGTTAAAATTAGTGCATTTTTAACATTTGTTACCGTTAGATTGTTTGCCTAGCAACATTTTATAATTTTAAGTGGGGTAATGTATGTTGCCACAAAAAAATGGGTTCAATCGGTTCTGCCGTTTGGACATTTATTCGTAATTGACCCCTCCCCCCCCACGATGAAAAGTATGTTATAAACCTGAAAGGCAGGTTTCCAACTGTAGTTAAAGGAGCCAAATAAAGTTTATCCTCCCAATCTAATTTCTTCTTTTCCTTAAAGCAAAAATAGGGTTTAATTTCATTTAAAGTTTAACAGATAAAAAATTATTTTCAATCGAATTTTCCTTATAAAACTGATATTTTACTAAGAATCCTATCTCTGACTAGGAGCTTATAAGTACCCCGACCGGTCTAACTCCTGATTAGAAACGTAAGCGTCTGGAGTAAGAGGGGTCGATGGTAGCCTAGACTGGAGAATACGTGCCCAGGGACCAAATGTAAGTAAGAAGTAGTTGAACTTCGTGGAATAAATTAAGCAAATTCTCTACCCAATGTTAAAAATAAGTAGATGAACTAGCGAACATTTTTCTCTATTCATTAAATCTGAGCTCAGGTCAGCCGTACAGGGTGGTTGAATTTAAGGGCGTTTATGGGGATGATGTAAAAACCATGATTTAATTATGAATTTAAAAAATAGGGAATGATTAATGAATCATGTTGGTGTCTGTTTTTTGCATACCCTTTTAAAATATACCTGAGGTTTTAAGGGAATCATATCTGTGTCGGAAACAGGTCCAATACTTTTCTCTTCGAGTCTTGGTTTCTTAGCTACAGGTTGAGCAAGATCAGTTTCCAGGCTTAGGTCTGCCTAGTACAAGGGGGAGTTAGTTCAAACCTGGTCAATGAAAAAACTTACTAGGTCTTATTTGGGTTCAATCCAGGTTTCAAACAAAAATCCCCCAAATAAAGAAAAAACAGTAGATGCCAAAATTAAATTTTTTCATGATTTTGTTTTGTAGGAAGACAATTAAGTAGTTGTTGTGAGCGCCATTATCATTAAAAATGTTCTTGGCCTTCCAGCAAACTTTTTTATTTCTTTGTTAAATGAGATCAAAAACGCTACCTTTTCTGAAGGTTTAAGTTCTAAAGACTTATTTTCGACAGGTTCAATTTCCTCATTAGAAATTTCTTTTGCGTCAGAAACGTCCATGTGATTCCCGTTATTAGGCATTTCATTCTTTTTCTCTTCAAGTCCAGTCTGACTCGTATCTTCATTTTTAATTCCATTCGGGCTCTTATCCTCTTCCTTGATTCCATTCTGACTCTTATCTTCTTCCTTGATTCCATTATGACTCTTATCATTTTCCTTTATTCCATTCTGACTCTTATCTTCTTCCTTATTTCCATTTTGACTCTCATCATTATCCTTTATTCCATTCTGACTCTTATCTTCTTCCTTAATTCCATTCTGGATTTTTTCTTTCTCTTCTCTTTGTCTCATCAACTCAAAGCTATAGACAAATTTGTTAAAATTAAAAAGATTTCCAATATTAAATTTATATCACAAGAAAAAAAATTGAATACATAATAGGAAAAAATGCGATGCACTTAATCTATTTCTATGTATTTAAAAAGGGTTCAAATATAACTGAGACTTTTTTAATTAAAACAATTTTTTTCCTGAGATTACAAGCCGAGTCCGCCATAGTGAAATCATATTCATGCTTCCTGAAATAAACCTTTTAAGTGAATCTTATGACGAGAAACTAAAAGAGGTTAAGATGGCCAGTCTGGAGAAGCGCAGACAGAAAAAAAGAAACATGGAAAGTATTGAATGGTAATAGGCTAGGTGCCGAAAACCATTGGTAAGGTGGACTGAAACCCAAGGACTTGAAACAAGGCTGTCCTCTAACTCACTTAACCTTAGACATAAACCCTCCAGAACCAATGAACGTAGTCATTTTTATGGTGCAAGATTTCCAAAATATGAAATGATATTCTTTTAGAATTATGATTTTTAGAGAAACTTAGTCAACTGAAAAACAAATATGAGGTACATTTGTGCTTGATTTCAGTGTGTTTAAAAGTGTAAGGAGTATGGAGAGCAGTAAGGAGATTTAAGTACCTGAAAAACCCATGATCCGCAACAGGGCCACGCAGTGGCTCTCTTTGCGTGACTGCATTAAGTAATCAAGGAAATATGCCTATACCCCCCCCCCTTCCACACACAGACAACATAAATTAACTTTCACTTTTCCTATGAACATTTAAAAGGTTATCGAGTGAAACAAATATTGATGAATAACATGTCCGAAATCAACAGAGTTATAAATTACCTTAATCTAATTTGAACTCCTTTATTTAATTGGTTTCTCTCCTGTGGAACTCCTGTTGCATAAATAGATCCTTAAAAATGTATAAACTTTTTATCCCGAAGTGATAAATCTTTGCAGAATTTTTGTCTTTTTTTATTTTTGACCAGATGTAAACTGCAAAAGAAAACTCAACAAATTAATCAAGGGACTGTTCGCAAAAATTGAAAGAGGGTATAGGCTGATATCAAATTGAATTTGATATTGATCGATATCAGCCTACACCCCCTTAAATTTTTTGCTACCACTCCACTTAAGGATATAAAGGAAAACAATAAACTGGTTGATGATGTGTAAGAACTATGAATGCCTGTGTAAATATCAGTATTAATTAGATTTCTGTAGTTTTCATCAAGATGACCACTCGCAAATCTAAACACGAAGCAATATTTTAATATTAGAATATTAACATTAGCATGATAACAATTTTAGTACGGGAGAATCCAAGGGAAGTTGCAGAACAGGTGATTAATAAAAAAATTTGGAAGCTCAAAACCATAAGTTTTTTCAAAGGCTCTATCTTTAAAATATATTTTACTAGTCGATCTTTTGGGGCGTACTTCTATTCTATTTCAACTTTTAATTGCGGATCTATCTGTGAGAATCTTCTCTTTGTACGATTTAAAACAATAACAAAAATAAATTCGTGGATTTAATAATATTTTTCGCGCATTTTAAAAATTTTAGGAAAATCCAAAAACTTTTGGTTACAAAACTGTGTAATTTTGAGCATGAATCAAGTAAAACCTTCCCTGGGGTCATGTGAGGTCCCACACAAAATTTGCGCCCAATCAGTTCAGCCGTTTTTACGTTTTTTGGATACAGACAAACAAGCAAAGTATATATAGATATTAGATAACCCTTAGAAACTGATAATTTTGAAGTTTTGAGTTTCAGTTTTATCATTGCAACAGATTCTTTTTATTGTTCAGCAAATCCAGATAAACAATCCATCCTTTTACTCATGTCTATTCATTTTACATACCTGCAAGTAATGCCGCGGGGACAATGGCCAAGAGTCTTGAAAACAAAGCATTCAGCATCTAAAACAATTTTTTCTTTAAAAAATATCTTTCCTCCATTAGGATTACCAACACTAAGTTATTTAAATGGCTGATAAGTGACAATTAATTTACAGTCCGGTTTAAATCTTCTTGTTCTTCTTCCAGAAACCAGAATTGTAAGAAAAATATTAATACCTTTACAGATAAATAAAAATGCATCACACAAACAGACAACATCACTAATGTTACTGACTCACCTACATCAGGTTCCTTGTTTTCTAGATAAGTTTTGACATCGTGAGAATATTTACAGTTTGGGAAGGTGCAATTAGGATCAGCTGTTGTACGCGCATCTATGTACGCTGAGCACATCCTGTCCTAAATAAACAAAACTTATGCAGAATTTTATTAAAAAAGTGTTATTACATCTAAGGTATTTCTACTCGTTTAATAAAGAATGAAACAAACAGATATAATCCCACCCCACTCTCCTATACCCATACTTGTTCTTTTATGTTGCTGACCTGTAACAAGCAAGGAAAATATAGGTATGTAAGAATAAGGTTTCAAGTAGTATGAACCCCCCCCCCTTCTCCTCTCCCTATACTTGTGGTTTTATGTCGCTGACCTGTAACAAGCAAGGAAAATATAGGTATTTAAGAATAAGGTTT
>NW_019398247.1:0-19020 GCF_000591075.1 Eurytemora carolleeae
TATTAAGTCAAGATTAATGCTTATCCCCCGAGTGTCTTTTTAAGGTTTAAAATGTTTCATCATTTAAAATATTATATTTTAGTTTTATTAGAAACTTTTAACTATTTTGCTTTTTGTTCGATACAAAGATCAAATAGCCCTATGTTGAAAAATTGGCACAAATCGCAATTGATTTTCATCAAGTAGCAGGACCCATAGCCCTATAAAATAGGTTAGACTCAAATAATGGTTTTTATTTCTCTAATGAACGAGAAACACAGAAAATATGGTGTATAAAAAGACCCACTTCACTTAGAAAGTCGTCTTCGTATTCTATAGTGTTATGGGTCTAACGTAGTATTGATGTGTATCTGTACTACAACCCTGTATTGAAGGCACGGTGGGGGGATCACGTGGTAAAAACAGGCAAAGGTTGGAGGTCCAACACACGTTAGACTTTACGAGAGGGGGGGGGGGGGGGGGGTTTTAGACCCAGCTTTTTAAAACCCCCCCCCCCCCCCCCCCCAACTCCATGGTGATCCCTTTAAACCTGATAAACTAATTTTTTTTTAAATATCCATCCCTGTTAAGCATTAAATCTTTCTATATGTAACATATATACCGTCTCTCTTTTTGTTTCTCCCTTACTTCACAGAACATAGGTTTTTGAATAGACTCTTTAAACACTTTACACACTTTTTCTTCATCGATTTTTAAAGTCCATCGTGAGCGCTCAAAAGATAAAAATCTTGAACACATGGGATAAGTATTTTGTGCGCTATATATATGTGAAACAAAATTGGAAAAAAAAATAATGGAATCATTTTTATTTTCTAGTTTTTGAAGTTACAAAATGTTTCCAGGATTTTTTTTACATTAAAACCAATTAATATCTAAAAATGTGTACTGAAAATGATCAGCAGCATAAGATTTTATAAAAAAATTTATTGAAAGAAAGAAAGAAAACGATAATCATTAGATGCATGGTTTTTGCTATAATCAATAAATAAGCCATTAATGCAGACTATATTTTAGGCAGTACACGTGTTTTACCCTTGGGACAGCCATGTAGCAAATATTGTGCAACATGATATTCTGTAAACCTGCAGTACGTTGTATATTACTAACAATCTATAATTGTAAACTTAAAGGTGAAAACATTAAAACTGGGGTTCATTAGAATACGTAGCATAATTAGCTTAAATCATGGGATATATAATATTAACCTACATCTTGATTGCACCAGTTAGCAGGTGGATTTTGTGGATAGATCTTTTGATAAAAAATGGGTTATATGCATAGAGAATAGAAAATATATTAGAGGAGAATTTAAAGAATCTCTCGGTATGAATTTTTTCAGACCCTTTCAGTCTGAAAGTAAGTTCAAAGTGTACAAATCATGTAAATATACAGTATGTTCCCTAGACTATTCATTTCAATTTCGAATTTTTTAAAGCTCTTAAATAAACTTTATAATGAATCAGGTGAATAAAAAACATCATTTAATTTATAGTTATAACGGAAAATCGTCGTTTGTAAAGTGAAAGGCATAGAGTCTATGTGATATGATCATTGGTCAATCAACATTAATTTTAGATTTTCTATAAAATGATATTCCAGGGCCCAACAGGTTATATATCATAAATATGTGAAGTACACCTGCAGTATGGAAACAGTAAAACAAAATGGATGTTTTACACTTTTTTCTAGTAAATTCCCCTCTAATATATATTCTATTCTCTTTGGTTATATGCCTGTTTATTGACACTAGTTAAGGATCGATATTTGGAGATATACTTCTTTACTAGTGATTAACTAAACTTGTGTTTTTTAGGCATATCTTTACTAGCCACTCAGATAATACAAACCCTGGTTATAGTCAGATCATTGGGGTTTTATAGGTCTCCTAGTTATACTAGAAAAAAAATGAAAATTAAGTGGTCATAGTCAGATCATTGGGGTTTTATAGGTTCTCCTAGTTATACTAGGTGTCCCCAATAAAAATGAGAATTAAGTGGTTATAATCAGATCATTGGGGTTTTATAGGTTCTCCTAGTTATACTAGGTGTCCCCAATAAAAATGAGAATTAAGTGGTTATAATCAGATCATTGGGGTTTTATAGGTCTCCTAGTTATACTAGAGGTTTTCTAATAAAGATGAGAATTAAGTGGTTATAGTCGGATCATTGGGGTTTTATAGGTCTCCTAGTTATACGAGGTGTCCAATAAAAATGAATATAAAGTAACGATTTTTTAACGCGCAATATTTCACTTAAAGCAGTTGCAATCTAAAACCTATAGTCTAAATGTAGTTTGACTGTCTCTACCTGGAAATAGAAATATTATAAGATTTTGGTTTAATGATTACTCATATTCAAATAATTGAATATTTCTAATTATCTCCATAAAGTATCTGAAAGTTATTCTTAGACTTAATTTTTCTGACCTTCATATTTTAGCAGTTTGATGTCGTAGACCTTTAATATTTCATGAATCAAATCAAGCAGTCAAAGCTGGCAATATCAAAGGCTGATACCATCAAGTTTAAGAAATTTAAAGATACAAAAATTTAAGTTTGCGGTGAGGGTCTTCACTTCTTTTTAAAGGTTTAAAGAAAGTAGACATAAGACATATGGCTCAAAAGATGTCAACCTTTTTAACACATCCGCTCCGCATATTTGTATAGTATACAGTGTACACTCAGTCATTAACTTTTTATAAACATTTTAAAGTCGACTCTGGGGAAACCTTGTTTATTTATGAGAGGTTCATTGCATTAACAGATTTAGCTATTTATTTGGTTTCTTTTTCTTTTTCTTGGATTTCTTCTTTTTCTTATTTTTCTTTTTCTTCTTTTTCTGAAATAAAGAAATAACAAAATTATATAGGATTTTAAAAGGGACTTCACTTATTGGGTAATTTGAGGGTAAACTAAATAGCCTATTAGCTATTCATCGGTATTAGTCTTACTTCTCAAAGACAACTGTGGCTGGATTAAAAGCTGATTTTTCGTTCAGAATTCGAGCGCAAAGGTATGATATATTTGCATTTACACTATTATTTGATGCTTTTTGTTAAAGTCATGGATTTTGAAAAATGTTCAAATATTGAATTAAATTGTAGAATCTAATAGTAAATTGTAAATAACTTAAATTTTTTAAAAGCTATTTAAAAAGTGTTTATTTGACAGATTGATACGTTCCCTACTTCCCCAGAAATCCACGAGTTGGAATCTAGGAACCGGTTTGAAGGAGAGAATAGAGAAGGTCGTCTTTGTATAAGCATGTTAAATCATGTTTGAACATAAAAATCGTAAACTTCTTGCTAATTTTAAAATCAAAAGTTGTCATACTTTTTTATATAATGGTTGACACATGATGTAATTAAAACATAATAATTTTAGATTATATTGTGCTGCCGAAACTACTGAAAAAATTATTAAATAGTGTCTTTGCACTGAAATTCTAAAAGATAAATTTGCTATTTTTCTGGCCATAGTTATCTTTGAAAATTAAGACGTATATACCAATGAATAGGCTATTTAGTTTATCATAAAATTACCCAAATTAACCGAATGGTCTCTTTTTTAAGCAAAAACTTAATTTTAAATTTTAGATTTAAGTTTTACATAGTAAAGGATACAACTTGCCTTGGATCTTTTTTTCTTATTCTTCTTGTGTTTCTTTTTCTAAAATAAATATGCTAAAATATATTAAACAAGCAAAACTTAAAATTTAAAAAATGTATAATAGAAGGAGGCAAGGGCACAAGGATAACTAACTTTCTTGATGTCACGTTAAAATGCTTATTTTTTCGTCATTTACAAGGTTATCACAGAAAGGGATTTTGGAATATTTGATTAGATTATTTTATCTTAAAGAATTATTTCAAAGTGTGAAATATCAAAGGTATAAGACATCGGGTTCCTAAGATAAAGGAGTTAAAAACATCAGAATTTGCACAAATAACTCAGTACTTTTAGCTGTAAAAAATGTTTTTTCTTCAAACCTTCACTTTTAAATTAAGCCATTCATAACTTTAAATAAATATAAAAAACGATCCTTTCAAAAGAATTGAGTTTTTACCCAAACCTCTGATTTTATAACCTTCTATAGCTTTACTATGAATTTTAAAACATCAAATATATCACTAATAGGTTGCAAAGGTGTAAAGATTAGAAAATCAGAGTTTGGAGCAAATACTTCGTGAATTTACCTCGTTATTTAATTTTAATTGATATCTATATTTATAGAGTAGTATAATCTCTGTTTGTTTGTTTGTTTGTCCGATCATAACTCGTAAACCTGTTGACCGATTTGCGTCAAATTTAGTTTTAGGAACTTTGGAGAACCATAAGAATTTTCTAAGCTGGGTTTAAAAATTCTAAGTTTAGTGGGTGCCCATTTTTAAGGGAAAGTATAGTTTCCAGTTAAAGATGGGTTTACATACAGAATAAAAGATATACTTTGATATTTCCAGATCTATCCGGTGGTTCCTCCCAAAACGGAGTTATCATTCTTGTTTCTCCAATCCTTAGTAGAATATCATTCTAGAATAAAAACAGAATAAAAACAGAATAAAAACAGAATAAAAACAGAATAAAAGCAGAATAAAAACAGAATAAAAATAGAATAAAATCAGAATAAAAACAGAATAAAAATAGAATAAAAACGAATAAAAACAGAATAAAAACAGAATAAAAACAGAATAAAAACAGAATTAAAAACAGAATAAAACAGAATAAAAACAGAATAAAAACAGAATAAAAACAGAATAAAATCAAAATAAAAACGGAATAAAAACAGAATAAAAACAGAATAAAAACTGAATTAAGCGAAATATAAGAAACTTTGCGCAATCTTTTTTTTTGGCCCAGAATTTTCACGGAATTTGTGCCATTTGTGTTCAATTTGCAATAACAAATTCCGCGTATTGTTTACGCAGAATTTGCGCATTTTTACACGGAATTTGTTCTTCATTAGGTAGCGCAGAAAATCTGGAATTTGCGGCAGAATAAAAATTCTGATTTAAAAAAAAACTTCAAGTAAAGGTAGATTATACATTGAAGATAATTGTTTCTTTGACGGTTCGATTTGCAAAATTAAATTCTATTGCTAATTAAAAAAAAAAACTAATTAAAATGTGTCTATAAAAACTACTTACGAGACCAAAATCTCCTTTTTTTGAATAATTTTGAGGAGCTGAAGCTATTTCTTTTATCCAATCAAGAACTGTCTTTACTCGCCCATAAACACCTTAATTTTTATTCTTAGATAAATAATTAATTATACTTTAAATGAATACATATTATGTATTAAAAAACAATTTGTGAAACTATATATGGACAATTTATATACATTATAGAAAGAGAATAAAAAATTATAAAAATCAATATAGCTGGATTTTCCTTATTTTTCTTGCCTTCCTTTGCTAACCTAGTAAATTATTGTTAAAACCTTACCTACCCCTACCAACCTGGTTAATCTTTGTTAGAACATTACCTACCCCTACTAACCTGGTTAATCTTTGTTAGCACATTCCCTGCCCCTACTAACCTGGTAGATCCTTGTTAGCACATTCCCTGCCCCTACTAACCTGGTAGATCCTTGTTAGCACATTCCCTACCCCTACTAACCTGGTAGATCCTTGTTAGCACATTCTCTGGCCCTACTAACCTGGTAGATCCTTGTTAGAACCTTAACTACCCCTACTAACCTGGTTAATCTTTGTTAGCACATTCCCTACCCCTACTAACCTGGTAGGTCCTTGTTAGAACATTCCCTGCCCCTACTAACCTGGTAGATCCTTATTAGAACCTGAACTACCCCTACTAACCTGGTTAATCTTTGTTAGCACATTTCCTACCCATACTAACCTGGTAGGTCCTTGTTAGCACATTCCCTGCCCGTACTAACCTGGTAGATCCTTGTTAGCACATTCCCTGCCCCACTAACCTGGTAGATCCTTGTTACCACATTACCTACCCCTACTAACCTGGTAGATCCTTGTTAGCACATTACCTATNTTGTTAGCACATTACCTATCCCACTTACCTGGTAGATCCTTGTTAGCACATTCCCTACCCCTACTAACCTAGTAGATCCTTGTTAGCACATTCCCTGCCCCTACTAACCTGGTAGATCCTTGTTAGCACATTCTCTGCCCCTACTAACCTGGTAGATCCTTGTTAGCACATTCTCTGCCCCTACTAACCTGATAGATCGTTGTTAGCACATTACCTATCCCACTTACCTGATAGATCCTTGTTAGCACATTCCCTACCCCTACTAACCTGGTAGATCCTTGTTAGCACATTCTCTGCCCCTACTAACCTGGTAGATCCTTGTTAGCACATTACCTATCCCACTTACCTGGTAGATCCTTGTTAGCACATTCCCTACCCCTACTAACTTGGTAGATCCTTGTAAGCACATTACCTACCCCTACTAACCTGGTAGATCCTTGTAAGCACATTACCAACCCCTACTAACCTGGTAGATCCTTGTTAACACATTCTTTGCCCCTACTAACCAGGTTAATCTTTTTTAGAACATTCCCTGCCCCTACTAACCTGGTAGATCCTTGTTAGCACATTCCCTGCCCCTACTAACCTGGTAGATCCTTGTTACCACATTACCTACCCCACTAACCTGGTAGATCCTTGTAAGCACATTACCTACCCCTAGTAACCTGGTAGATCCTTGTATGCGCATTCCCTGCCCCTAGTAACCTGGTAGATCCTTGTTAGCACATTCCCTACCCCTAGTAACCTGGTAGATCCTTGTTAGCACATTCCCTGCCCCTACTAACCTGGTAGATCCATGTTAGCACATTCCCTGCCCCTACTAACCTGGTAGATCCATGTTAGCACATTCCCTACCCCCACTAACCTGGTAGATCCTTGTTAGCACATTCCCTGCCCCACTAACCTGGTAGATCCTTGTAAGCACATTACCTACCCCTAATAACCTGGTAGATCCTTGTATGCACATTCCTTGCCCATACTAACCTGGTAGATCCTTGTTACCACATTACCTACCCCACTAACTTGGTAGATCCTTGTTAGCACATTCCCTGCCCCACTAACCTGGTAGATCCTTGTTACCACATTACCTACCCCTACTAACCTGGTAGATCCTTGTTAATTAGCACATTCTCTGGCCCTACTAACCTGGTAGATCCTTGTTAGCACATTCCTTACCCCTACTAACCTGGTAGATCCTTGTTAGCACATTCTCTGCCCCTACTAACAATACCAACAAGATATGCTCTCTTTTGACTCCCACCATTTAGATATACACTTTCAGTCACCCAGAGAGGACCTCCACTGTCACCTGAAGCATTTTTATTAGTCAACTAAATGTTTAGATCTTTACTATATCTTTACTATCATTACTATTTTATTTATTTTGGTATTTTGTTTTCTGCTCACCTTCATAGTTTTTGTACCTACGATTTCTTATTGGTCGTCTATTACTGAATTTACTTTACTGAAATTACTTTACTGAATTTACTTTATTGAATTACAACATCCAAAAAATGTGTCATTTATCAATACTTACGATTAATTTTTATAAATAGATGATGCTCTATGCAAAACTTATAAAATTCAGAATGTATATGTTTCTGATATATATATGAAGTTTATTTTTATTGTATTTGTGCTTTTTGAACAATAAATAGATTTGAATAATAGAAATTACTATTTTATCATTTTTTATAAAGTTGTAATCTCTGTTTGTCTGTTTGTTTCTTTGTCCAATCATAACTCAGGTACCCCTGGACCGTTTTGCCTCAAATTTTGATTTTGGAACTCCGGAGACCAACGGGAATGTGCTAATTTGGTTTGAGTTGAGTAGGTCGACTTTAGTAACTTTAGTATATTTAGCAAGCACTGGGTTTCCAAGCTTGTATAATAAAATTGACGTTAAAAAAGAAATCATTCAAAAATTATTTTATTTTATTTAATCACGAAAACAAAATAAAAATATTATCATTTTGAAGAATTTTGGGCGCTAGGAGTATTAGGCCAAATAAATATTAAAGAAAAAGGTTTGGCAAACTAATTTTTTTGCTAGGATTAAAATCTTGAAAATTTGGGTAATTTTGATGGAATATTTATAGAACCTAAAAAATAGAGTTTAAACCATGTTATTCAGATTCATCATACCTTGGCAGGAATCTACTCCACCAAGCAAGATGTTGTTGTACTTGAAATACAACCTACCTTGGCAGGAATCTACTCCACCAAGCAACATGTTGTTGTACTTGAAATAAAACCTACCTTTGCAGGAATCTACTCCACCGTATTTGAAATACAACCTACCTTGGCAGGAATCTACTCCACCAAGCAACATGTTGTTGTATTTGAAATACAACCTATCTTGGCAGGAATCTACTCCACCAAGCATCATGTTGTTGTATTTGAAATACAACCTACCTTGGCAGGAATCTACTCCACCAAGCAACATGTTGTTGTACTTGAAATACAACCTTCCTTTGCAGGAATCTACTCCACCAAGCAACATGTTGTTGTACTTGAAATACTACCTACCTGAGCAGGAATCTACTCCACCAAGCAACATGTTGTTGTACTTGAAATACAACCTAGCTGAGCAGGAATCTACTCCACCAAAAAACATGTTGTTGTACTTGAAATACAACCTTCCTTTGCAGGAATCTACTCCACCAAGCAACATGTTGTTGTACTTGAAATACAACCTTCCTTTGCAGGAATCTATTCCACCAAGCAACATGTTGTTGTACTTGAAATACAACCTACCTGAGCAGGAATCTACTCCACCAAGCAACATGTTGTTGTACTTGAAATACAACCTACCTTTGCAGGAATCTACTCCACCAAGCAACATGTTGTTGTACTTGAAATACAACCTACCTTTGCATTTGCAGGAATCTACTCCACCAAGCAACATGTTGTTGTACTTGAAATACAACCTACCTTTGCAGGAATCTACTCCACCAAGCAAAATGTTGTTGTACTTGAAATACAACCTACCTTTGCATTTGCAGGCATCTACTCCACCAAGCAACATGTTGTTGTACTTGAAATACAACCTACCTTGGCAGGAATCTACTCCACCAAGCAACATGCTGTTGTACTTGAAATGCAACCTACCTTGGCAGGAATCTATTCCACCAAGCAACATGTTGTTGTACTTGAAACACAACCTTCCTTTGCAGGAATAAACTCCACCAAGCAACATGTTGTTGTACTTGAAATACTACCTACCTGAGCAGGAATCTACTCCACCAAGCAACATGTTGTTGTACTTGAAATACAACCTACCTGAGCAGGAATCTACTCCACCAAGCAACATGTTATTGTACTTGAAATGGGATGAGTTAGTTATTCTGGATGATCTAAAATATTATTAGTTTAGATCAAGGTTACTTATTAAGGTTCAATACTCATGGATGCGCTCCAATGAACTATAAATGTGCATAGCAAGAGACAGTTAAAATTCTTATATGGCGTAACTATTGGCCGGAGGTGAAATAAAAACGTCGACAACATTGCTGGGAGAGAGGGGGGTAAGGATTTTCTCCTAATTTTAGAGCTGACAAGAGGAGAAAATCCTTTCCCCCTCTCACCAGCAACATTGTCTCTTTATCTACTGCCAATACTCAGTTACGTCGTATAAGTATTTTGAGTTTTTGTAGCTATGGAGACGACATTTCTAGTACAGTGTACCGCATCCATGGAGTCTCTAACATTTATAAAAAAAACTTGGTTTTGATGCAACATCTGTAAAGTTTTAGTCGAAAGGCACTGATGATATCATTTTTGAGTTGGGCATCTCAAGATTAAGAATTGATCTTCATTTTATGCAGGATTAATCGAGATCATGTAATGGTCATACACTGTAGGGATAATTTTACGCGAGGGATCAAGCATTGATCCTCCAATTTAATAGTCCCCACATTGGATATTAATCGATATCAAACAAAATGTCCTTTATTGCTTGTTTTCATCTTTAATTTTTCTAATTTTTTAAGTTCTAAATTTTTAGACTTGATGCTTTAAACAAAATCAAATAGTCAAAGTTAAAATATTAACTCTTTACACAGTTGCTGAAAAGAAATAGGAGCTAGAGAAAATTCAAGCTTATAGTTTCTTTATCAACGTTCTTATAGTTCCTTTATCAACGTTCTTATAGTTCCTTTATCAACGTTCTTATAGTTCCTTTATCAACGTTCTTATAGTTCCTTTATCTTATAGTTCCTTTATCAACGTTCTTATAGTTCCTTTATCAACGTTCTTATAGTTCCTTTATCAACGTTCTTATAGTTCCTTTATCAATGTTCTTGTGCAAAGTTTAAAATCAATTTTAATTACCTTAATTCTTCGTGATTAATTTTTTCTAGCTGGAAAGCATATTCATTGTCTTAAAATTTACATTTTATATTTTATCACCTTTCTTGTCAAATTTCAAATATTTAAAATTAAAAAAGTTAAATATTTCGCACAAAACTTGATGAATTTAGCATAAAAAATTCGCAAATCCATGATGGCAGTGCAACAAGAAATATTGACGTTTAAAATCTAAAAATATCTAATTGAATTCTACTGTTTTGTATTATCATGCGGGACGATAATTTTTGTTTGGAATTTTTACTTTTAAAAATTGAGTTTAAACCTAAAACAAATCAAAATGTATAATGAGATTTTCAAAAATTATAACACAAGATGGATAGATTTTTTAATTTTTTCAATTCAAGCTCTTTAAAAATGTGCAATTGTTTTTTTTGAAAATCTTCGAAATTTAAAAAAGAAAACCTGATTTGCCGGTATAATTTGTGCCCTGTTTGCCTCGGAACAATTAATTTTTATACCCAAGATCATGAAATTGCGTGAATAAATGCGGGATAATTCGATCAAAATTTAATAAAACTTTCCAATTAAAAAAATGAAATGTATTCCTGTTAAGAAACCTTCCTTTAAGTGTGTAGCTGACAACAGATGAATTAACAGTTGACAAATGTCCTGCACAAAGCTCTACATCAGTGTCTATGTAGGCAGCCTGGTTTAGAAGCAGTTTTAACAGTTAGAAAGAAATCAAGTCTTTGATTTTTTAATCCCTATTGCTTTGCAAATTGCAACCCAAAGTTTACAAGCAATGTTGTTTCCAATGAAAAAGCTCCTATTTAATAAAACATATTGCTTATAAAAATATATTAAAGGGAGTGTTCGGCTAGATATGGTAGTTGAGCTGAGAATGCAGTATTGTGGAGAACATTTATAGCAGTCATTTGAGACCTATAAGACGTTTGCATGGGGTATAATTTAGAAAAAGTTAAAATTCAATCATTAAAAACCCTCCTGGATTTTTCATAGCCTGACTATTAACCAGGACAATACTGCACTCTCAACTCAACTACCGTGTCTAGCCAGACACTCCCTTTAAAGAAGTCTGTTAAACTGCTTTACTTCATGTTCGCCCTCTGCTTTTAGGGTTAACAATTCTGAAATAGGTTGAGTTGAGAAAAAAATACTCAAATTCTATTTTTGTTCGATTTTTACCTTTACAGATTGTGAGGTTCAGGGTGTAGAGATACGCCATTCTCAGTCTCGAAGTAGCTACCTTTTCCCTAAAAAAAGGTTATGGGAGAAACTTATCTAAAATATTAACTTCTATTCATGTCTATTTATGTTTAATACTAGCTTGGGAACCCGGCGCTGCCAAGCTTACTAAAAGTTACTCCCGCCGTTTACCAGCACTTGAACGATTTTACCGGGAAACCAAATTTTCGCGTTTATAGTCGACTCACCCCCTTCCCAATCAAAATTTGAGGAACATTGGTCCAGCAGTTCATGAGTTATGATCAGACAAACAAACAGATAGGCAGACAAACAGAGATTACAACTTTATATACAGGGTGAGTCAAAAAAAGTGTGATTTGCGGCACCTGTTGCAAAATTGTACTTTTTTGTGCAACTCTCTTGTATGGTGTTTTTTCAATATTTTTTTGGTATTTCAATGACCCCAAAAAAAATCTGCGAACCTTTTTTTCTCTCAAAATCAAAAGTTTAGAAAAACAAAAATGTGTAAATAAGTTGTTTTTATCGATATCTAAAATTTTAAAAAGATTGAGTCACAGAATCTCAGAAAATTTGCAAAATTGTAATAAGAAAATTAGCTATTTTCAGTTCTGGTATAATTTTTACGGAAAAATTGTTTTTCAATGGTTCTTAAGGTTTCAAATGAACAGCGTATATTTAATACTTAAGAATAAAGTAAGAAGAAAGGAACTAGAGAATTTAGATTACTTTTACTTAAAAATTAGACCAGAACTAAAAATTGCGAATTTTCTTATTACAATTTTGCCAATTTTCTGTGATTCAATCTTTATAAAATTTTAGATTTCGATAGAAATAATTTATGATCACATTTTTACTTTTCTGAACTTTTGATTTTGAGAGAAAAAAGGTTCGCAGATTTTTTTGTGCCATTGAATACCAAAAAAAAATTACAAATTTTCAAAAAATATTGAAATACAAAATATAGGATAGTTGCACAAAAAAGGTACAATTTTGCACCAGGCGCCGCAAATCACACTTTTTTTTGACTCACCCTGTATATATAGACTAAGTCCATTCAATCTAATTTCTAATAATTTAATAAGCATTCAGAGCTTGGGATTTTTGATGACAGATTTGGTGAGGGAACCCATTTCCCCGCCTTTCTTGTAAAGTAGGTAAATATAGAATTATACTTACATTCCACACACTGCTTGACAAAACCCCCAGCCTTGATCTTCTCCAGGTTCAGCTACTCCATCCTTGCAGTATCCACCCTCACCCTGGGGACAGTTACTTTTTTAACATTTAAAGCTTGACTTAGACCTAATTTTATAAATTGCTAAACTTGTTAAATTATTGTGATCTATATTTTTTTTGCTAGTCTGGGTGTATAAGTGTCTGTCCGTTTGTATCCAAATTTTGTGTGGGATCTCACATGACCTCAGGGAAGGTTTATGGAACATCAAAATTTGACGTAAAAATCCTGGAAAATATTTGGCCTTTTTTTAAAATGCGCCAATTCGAAAAGAAAAATCCGCCAAAATTTGAAAATGATTTAAAGCTTTCAGACTTTCAGAACAACAGTTAAAAGCTAAATTAATTTATATGGCAAGGAGGCGCGAAGTGACCTTATAAGCCAATTTAGTTTAAAGGGAGTGTTCGCGAAAAATGAAAGGGGGTATAGGCTTAATTCGATAAAAAAGCGCTTTTGATCGCTACTAATTTTACGTTTATCTGTTGCGTCTGTAAAGAGAAAATTGTTAAATACGTCTCATACCGAATAACTTAGCGCCCATACAAATTCAGAAAATTGCAACATAAAAAAATTGTAAAAAATCAATTTAATTTCAAACAAATCATTCAGATATTACAACCTATAGTCATCGATTATCTTTTGCCACATTTGTAATTAGTTTATATTTTATATTTTTTTTTTAGAAAACGTTTTAACGGATTTTGAAAAATGTGAGTGGTGCGCGGCATTCTTAGATAGTTGCGCAAGCGACAAGAGAAATAATCAAATTCAAAACAAATTAATTAAATAATATTATAAGATATAAACTATATACAAATGTGGCGAAAGATAATCGATGACTATAGGTTGTAATATCTGAATGATTTGTTTAAAATTAAATTGATTTTTTTTACGGTCTAAGTCATATGTTGCAATTTTCTGAATTTGTATGTGCGCTAAGTTATTCGGTATGAGACGTATTTAATAATTTTCTCCTTATAGACGCAACAGATAGAATCATAGAAATAAGATTATTAGCGATCAAAAGCGCTTTTTAATCGCATTAAGCCTATACCCCCTTTCATTTTTCGCGAATACTCCCTTTAAATATCAATAAAATTATTGGTTTTTCTTTTATTTAAACATTTATAGAAGAAAATGTCTTATAGAATTGTTCGCCTTTGAAAAATTACATTTTCGGGTCAATTTTATTTTTATTATTCATTTGATTATTTTAATTAATATTGAATAATTGTTCCAACCATTTAATTGTTGTAACTAGTTTCGTTTAGCTTCAAAGGGTTGGAAAATCAGAGTTTGTGGCAAAAACTCCATTCCATCATTAGCAAAAAATTAGAATTTTCAACTTAAAATTTCTTACCGGTTTAGCTCCGGTCTTACACACGCCACACCAACCACCTCCCAGGATTCCAGTCATAAAACAATGAACTTTTTTGAAACCCGAATTTTTATTTCTCAGCTCATCTTGGGATACCAGGACAACCTATTTAAAACAATGTGTCACAAAAAATACGTGTTGTTAATCGCTTTTAATTTTTTAAAAACTTTTCTTAAAACTTCCGAGATTATAGAACTTTTATTAAACTTTAATTAAACTTTGCAAAACTATTATCTTTAAAAGATGGAAAACTACCGTAACTAGATTTTTTTCTAAGCATCTAAATGACAATGCACAGCACTACAAATAATGTGCCAGTTATTTTTGTGTAAACGTTGTTGTAAGAACTAACGATTTTTTAAATATGAACTAGAGTAAAAGTCAGGGAATTTTGTATTCAGCCAAGGAGAAAAATTGCTGATATCCAAAATTATGAGAGATCAAGCATATTCTGCAAAATTATGAGAGATCAAGCATATTCTGCAAAATTATGAGAGATCAAGCATATTCTGCAAAATTATGAGAGATCAAACATATTCTGCAAAATTCTGAGAGATCAAGCATATTCTACAAAATTCTGAGAGATCAAGCATATTCTGCAAAATTATGAGAGATCAAGTATGTTCTGCAAAATTATGAGAGATCAAGCATATTCTGCAAAATTATGAGTGATCAAGAATATTCTGCAAAATTATGAGAGATCAAGCATATTCTGCAAAAAAAATAAAAGTGCCCACTGTAAATATCAAGATCATACATTTAGGATAATGCGTATTAAAGTGCATAGTTGTGAATGAATGATGTATTGAATCACCTCCTCAGGATCAGATCCTAGAAAATCCTTTAATTGTTGTTCCTGTTCAGTTTGTTGGGATATTGGTTTCTTCCCAATTTTGTCCAGCTGAAACATTTTCCAATTTTAGAATTTAAAACTTCTTCCTAGGCATCTTTTGAAAACATTTTTAAAAAGCTTGGAAACTTTGAAAGATCTCTTAACTATTAAATTGACATTCTCAAAATTTGCATATTTCAGTATTTACCATCAAGCTCTCTTCTTAAGATGTGGAATAACCTGCCTCTTGACTTAAAAAGAAGCAACTCTCTAAGCATATTTAAAAATAAACTACTAAATTCTCTTTTTGAAAATTATATTACATAAAGCGAATTGCTATTCATGTAAAACTAATTAGATATGTTTTAATATGCTTTGACATTTGTCGTGTACATGTCAGAAAATTACTTTAAACTCTAGTTATTCTAATCAATGTATAAACTATTTTGCATAAGATTAAATCGCACCCTGATCTCTAATAGTTCTCCTTAAATCTATTCAATTGAAATGTGTTGTTATCATCATTGAAATTAGGTGGACAAAATAATCAAAACAGCCAAGAGCTATTTTCCACCTAATTGCTTTATACCTGTACTGTTAATATAATCATCAATTTGTAATTGTAAACTCGTTCTGTACACAGATACATGTATTTTAGCAATAAACGTTATCTATCTATCTATCTATCTAAGTTATTTCATGAAAAAAGACATTTTTTTTTGTCACATACTTGTATTCGAATTATCTAATCTCAATGTCTATGCAACCTGATATGGTTTGTATGGAATTTAGTTTTTGAAACAAATCAAAAATTGTTCATCTCTATATCTTTGCAACCCAATGTCGTAGGTATTTAATATTTTAAACTATAAATTCTGTTAGATCAAATAGTGTAAATTTACACCATCAGGTTTCAAAGATCTTGGGAATAGAAAATTTGAGGCAATTCCTTTAGAATATATAACAGGATTTATAATTGGAAATATAAAAGTTCTGTGACATCGGGTTGCAAATGGATTAGTAGATCAGAGTTTGTGGTAAAGACTCAATTCTATTCTAACCTGATCTCTAAAGTTTTTGCATATTGGATTATAGCTTATGGGCTGCTGCTGAGTTTTGGTGCATGTCTCTGTGGTTGTAGAACCACCTTTAGGATTCAGGTAAACAACGTCCCTAACACATAAAATAACTTTTAACATTTTGCAAAACATTCAATTTGACAAAAATATGAGTTAAAGTTTGCAGATTTGTGTCTCCGTTGTAAATTGAATTTACCAAAAAAAAAAAAAAGAATGGGGGGGGGTTCTATTTCCTTATTGTGATAAAAATCTTTAACATATGATACATGTTTAGAAAGCCCTTAGGCTCCACATTAATAATCTGAAAAATTGCAAAATCAAGTTTTTTTAGCGAAAAATGTGCAAATACAAAAAGTGCTCGAACCATAAAAAAATTATACATGTTTGAAAAATCCTTGACCCAGTGAATTTAAATATGCAAAAATATTTGCAAAATTTTTAGGGCGTATATGCAAAAATCTACGCAAAATTTCTTTGCAAAAATTGTCCAATCTGCTTCCTTGTGTTGAGGCTTTCCAAAGATCTAAAAATTTTGAAATCCAATGACTGGAAGTAGGTCTAAATTTAGATTTAGTCTGATAAAGGTAAATTAAGACATTTAGTTAGTATGCCTGCAGAGGACTCAGGCAGTAGGTATAAAAGCCCAGCTTTTAGCATAAAGAGAGGGTCATGCACTAGTTAGAAAAGTAAAAAAATTTGAACAGCCTCAGACCAATACTGATTTATGTCAAAAAAACGACAGAAGGCATCACAGTCTGAATAGGGTTAAAATAGAATGCCTAACACTTAGCAATAAATATAAATATTTTTGCTGTTAGTTAGTGAGCCTTTGACAAAAACTCAAATTTTCTGATCGATATTAATTTGCAATCCAATGTCGTAGACCTTTCAAGTATGAAATATCAAACGTTTTTGCAAAGATAAGGAATTAGACAATTTGAGTTTTTGGCAAAGACTTAATTCTTTTGTATCATTTCACCTCAGAATACTTACTCTGATCCTGGAAGCTTCCAACCCTTAGCACATGGTTCAAAAGTTTCTGGTCCTGGTGAATTATGTAGTTTAGTAGCATATAAAGGAACTGATGCCTCGCAACAAACTCAAATTTTGTCGTAAATCTTAGATATGTCAAACTACATCAATTTGTTACATCAATACTATTCAAGTTTGACATATCAAACTCAAATTTTGTTATCCCATGTCATCTGATTTTAAAGTTTGTGGAAAACTACATGTACGGTATCTTAATTAAGAAATATATTAGGATTAAGCATTTGGTCAAAATAGATGTTTTTGAAGCTTAGATGAACGTAGGCGGAATGTCAAGCGACCCTCCATGGAGAGAGGAGAAGGCCAATTCACAATGATACACTGCATACAACGAAGACAGACAACTCCGTGAGTATATATCTAAATTGGTGTTCAAAGGGACAGACCGGCTTTGTCAGGTAGCTAAAATGAGTATGCAGTGTTGTGGAAAAGTTCTTTAGGCTTATTTGAGACATATAAAACGTTTCCACGCGTGTACAGTTACTGAGTTTGAGCGACGTTCAAAATCATGAATTTGGGTGGATACGTCTTCAGAAACGGTTTTTTAAATTATTAAATAAAGACGACGAAAAATATAGTAAAATTCAATCGTAAACCAATTAGATGTTTAGGAACATATTTCTCAAAAGAAATATGTCAATAAATCGAAGTTTGAATTAATTATATCCTTTTTCATCATTATATTGAATTTCTTATTTTCTATAAATTTGTTCGCAGATTTCTTCAGATTCTGTCGTGTTTTAAATAAAAATTCCAGAAAATCTGCAGAAAATCTTTGTGATTAAAGAGAGATTATTGAAACTAATAATGGAATATGATTACTTATTTTCGATGATTAGAGTTCATTTTTCTTTTCTCAACTTGTTCCAAAAAATCTAATTAGTTTACTGTAGAATGTTGTTTACATTTTTTCGTCGTTATTTCATAATTAAAAAATTCTGAAAAAGTACGATTTTTAACGTCGATTTTGCGCTCAAACTCAGGATTTACAGATCTTTAACAAGTTTTATATGTCTCAAATGAATCCTAAAGAATTTGTCCACAACACTGCATACTCAGTTTAACTACCTTACATAGCCGGTCTGTCCCTTTAAAGCTCTATGACCAGAGCGCAGCTGACATCATGTATGTGTCACTTAAACCCGAATATTTTACGTCTAAGGTGGTTTTGAAAAATCTGAAGTAAATATTTTTTTGTCTGCAACAATTTTATGATTTGACACCCCACTCCATTAATTTCTTAATTGTGTATATTGTATAATTACTGTACACGACCAATCAGCATACATCTATTTTCAGGGATATTTAAGGATCCCTTGGATCAATGAATGTAAGGCAAGGAAAGTCAATTGCTGTTTTGTATACTTTGTGTACATATTGAAACCAGTTCTATTTGGGGGATTTTATAAACAATAATAGATGCATCAGTGTTCGTTCAGTATTCGAGGAGGGGGGTTCAATGAAGACATTTATTTGGAGGGTAAGTGATTAAAAAAAATTACCAATCGTCCAATATTTTAAATTTTCATGCTCATCATCTAAATCTTTTATTTTTCTGTGCAAATTCAAGTTTTCTCCTCCGTTTAATTGTAAAATTTTCTTTGGTTTTGGGGCTTTTTCTTAATTATAATTATAATGCCTTTTCATCAATACTTCTCCCTCTTCCATTTATTATATATTTGAATACATTTGTCTCTTACATTAGTTATATATTTAAATACATTTGTCTATTACATTTATTTCAATACATTTGTCTCTTACATTCATTATATATTTCAATACATTTGTCTCTTACATTAATTATATATTTAAATACATTTGTCTATTACATTCATTATATATTTCAATACATTTGTCTATTACGTTTATTATATATTTGAATACATTTTGTGTCTGATAGATTCA
>NW_019398248.1:0-1315 GCF_000591075.1 Eurytemora carolleeae
CGCAATTTTTGGCCTATCTCAACCATCCACTGCTAAATTGGGCTATCTCTGTCAATTCTTTAGAAATTTTAATATGTGATTCCATTTAGAGAAAACAAGAAAATTGGTGGAACCTGTTAAATTGATTACTCCGTGTACTTGAGTCTCTTTCCTCCTGGGTTTGAGTTTCACCAGACGCTGTTATATAACTGATCTCCTCCTAGCAATCACTCTATCAATCAATCAACTAATATTGACTATAAAAAACTGGTCTTCATTTAATTTAGATTTTAATCAATCACACATAATCCATATGAACCCTAACAAACAATCCATCAATCTTTCAAAATCAATTAACCATTTAAGAATCAATCAATCAATCAAACAACCAATAAATTGTTCAAGAGCATCACAATAAATTGTTCAAGAGCACAGAAAGAAAAGGCAACTGTTCAATGCTTGACGTACAAACTTTACATTGTACAGTGTAGTGTCCATACCTCCCCTGTCCCAGGTCTCTGCCATTGTGTAGTTCTAGCGATATGATTGACGTAGTAGGTTCTACCGTTAGCATCCTGTCTTTCTTCCCAGCCAGCCGGTAGGGGTACACTGCAGTACAGTACAGTACAGTTAGTATAGGTAGAGGTACACCGCAGCACAATACAATTAGTATAGGTAGGGGTACACTGCAGTACAGTAAAGTCAGTATAGGTAGGGGTACACTGCAGTACAGTACAGTTAGTGTAGGTCGGAGTACACTGCAGTATAGTACAGTTAGTATAGGTAGTGGTAAACTGCAGTGCAGTACATTTAATATAGGTAGGGGTACTGCAGTACAGTACAGTTAGTACAGGTAGGGGTACACTGCAGTACAGTACAGTTAGTATAGGAAAGTGTACACTGCAGTGTACAGTTAATATAGGTAGGAGTACACTGCGGTACAGTTAAGTTAGCATAGGTAGTGGTAAACTACAGTACAGTATACTTAATATAGGTAGGGGTACTGCAGTACAGTACAGTTAGTATAAGTAGAGGTACACTGCAATACAGTAACGTTAGTATAGGTAGGGGCACACTGCAGTACAGTACAGTTAGTATAGGAAGGGGTACTGCAGTACAGTACAGTTAGTATATGTAGGTAGGGGTACACTACAGTACAGTAGTAAGTAAAGGTATTGTCACACTGCAGTACAGTTAGCATAGGTAGGGGTACACTGCAGTATAGTAAAGTTAGAATAGGTAGGGTACACAGCAGTACAGTAAAGTTAGTATAGGTAGGGGTACACTGCAGTACAGTAAAGTTAGTATAGGTAGGGGTACACTGCAGTACAGTAAA
>NW_019398248.1:1874-7939 GCF_000591075.1 Eurytemora carolleeae
TACCTGCTCTACCTGCTCTACCCCCTCTACCTGCTCGGCATCGGTCTCCTCACCCTCCTCTGGTGGTGAGGACTCTGCTATGAATCCCAGGTAAAGGAGAAGGTTCCCTCGAACCTAGTTAAAGAGACTGTTACTTAAGAGTAATTTTATTTGACCCTCAAGGCAATGCCTGATTTACACAATACCCTATCAAAATGTGCCTGTTCATCGAGCACAGAGAGAATTTTCAGAAATTGACTTTGAACTTAAACATAAAAACTTAATGTTTTGGGAGAAAGTGTGGATCTTAAAAATAAAAATATTAAAACGTTAATTTTCCTAAAAAATAACAGTGAACTTGAACAGTGAGAACTTGAGAGCAGTGAAATCATTTTTCTTTTTAATTATAAATAAGTTGCAACAATTGCAAAATTCAAAAATTTGAGCAAAAGGTGGAACAAAGACGCCACTCGTTCTACAATTTCCCAAAGGTTCATATATTTCCATATCTCATCCCAAATGGGATCGGGGTTGAAAGTACATTTAGAGGCATGAAAATACACTTCCTATGCATGGCATTGTGAACTATGGCAAGCTTTTTGTGTTTCGAGGCAACTGNATTTAAGAGCCCGAAACCAAGTATAGGAAACGCGAGCCCGCGATTTAAAAAACTCATGAAAATACCGGTTTAATATTCTAGTTGGCGGATTTCCAAGGTAGGAATTGGCGCATTCCGGGTTTATATGAGAACAAGACTCAACATTAGGCCTTATTTTCCACTAACACCAACAAAGGTCGGTTTCATTTTCGTTAAGCCTTACTCCTAAGTCGAGCCTAAGATCTCGCAGCTGTCAATCACGTGACACAAGCTGTCGTCAGAGTTGAGTCTAAGATTGGGTCTTACAGGTGGGTTTAAGGAATTACGACCCGAACCGAAGCTTTTAAATCTCGGGCTCAGATTTCTTAAATTAAATCTATGCAAATGCATTAACACCAAAAAGGACACTCGGGAGTTTCGTTCAATAAAATTTCCGAATCTGGGGTCTTAACAAACAAGTTTGTTCTGATGGGTTAATCAATTTGGACTTTTGTAATTTTTAGGATAAAAAATGTTTAAAAGTAGTTAAGGATAAAACCCTCCCTGCACTGCCAAGACGATCCAACTCAACTCGTCCCAAGAAATCGTCTCTCGTCAACCTGTTCTCGTCGAAAACCTAAAAAACAAATCTGCTCCCTTTTTCCTTATCCTATTTGAACCCCTGTCCTTGATACCTATGTTCCTTAATCCTTAGTTTGGTCATTTATAGTTCCTGTCAAGTCCTCTTTGTCCTATACCCGCTGTCCTTGTTCCTTACGTTCCAATTCTTTGGCCTATCTGAACTCCTGTCCTTGTTACCTATGTTACTTAATCCTTAATTTCGTAGTTCCTAGTTCCTGTCAAGTCCTTTTGGTCCTGTTCCATTTGTCATTGTCCGTTACGTTCCAATTCTTGGTCCTATCTTAACTCCTGTCATTGTTCCTAATCCATCTGTCCTTGTTCCTGATCCTTCTGTCCTTGTTACCTATGTTCCTTAATCCTTAGTTTCGTAGTTCCAAGTTCCTGCCAAGTCCTCTTGGTCCTGTTCCCTCTGTCATTATTCATAACGTTCCAATTCTTTGTCCTACTTTAACATCCTGCTCTCTAAATCTTGTTTTTGGCCCAACCCTCCCTTTTCTTAGTTTTACAAATCTTAATTCGGTCATTTGCCAAGTACTTTGTCCTTTATACTGTTTCCTTTTTTCAGCATATTGTCCTTAGTGTCCTATTTTAAGTATCTTGTCCACTGTCATGTGTCCTGTTTCCAGTAAAGGGCTCTGCCTGTCCTGTCCTACCCCGTATGACATGAAGTCATTTGTCTTGAAGTCATATGTCATGAAGTCACATGTCCTGAAGTCACATGTCCTGAAGTCACATGTCCTGAAGTCACATGTCCTGAAGTCCCATGTTCTGATGTTCCATGTCCTCATGTTCCATGTCCTCATGTCCCATGTCCCATGTCCTCTTGTCCCATGTCCTAATGTCCAATTTTCCTGTTGTCCCATGTCCTAATGTTCCATGTCCTGATGTCCCACGTCCTGAAGTCCTACCTCTAGTACTATCTTGTGTTCTGCAGGTTTAAGTCTCATAAGGAACTCCTCCTCCCATCTAAACAATATCCTTCATAAATATTCGACGCCTAAAGGGACTGTAAGCCCTCCATGCAAAAGTTGCAATGCANAGATATTAGATACAATTTCTAATAATGATAATTTTTAATATTGGATTCTCTGCAAAACTGACTTATCAGAAAGTAACACTTTTAACTGGAGAAAAAACGATAATATCTTTCCCAATATTGATCAGATAACGGTTTCAAGGGTGCCGTTTGTGAATTGGGTATTGCCATCTTTGCATTAATAGTTACTGTAAATTACACTTTTAGTCCCATCAACATATAAAAAAAACCTTAAATCTTACGACATTTTCCTCTCTAGGATCATTTTTAAATACTTATCGAGGAGCGGGGGGTTTATTAAACGCAACAAAAAAAAGAGAAATAAGGATTCCAATAAAAATTAAACAAAAATGGAAATTCTTAAAACGATTGTAGACAAACTTTTAAGGGACCCTTGAATTAAAGATGGGTCTTGTACGATTCACATCTGTATCCAGAAAAGTTTCTCATTAAATAATATTTTTTTTTCAAATGTGATTTCTCTGTAAAAGTGACTGGCCGAAGTCTTGCTACCGAAACAATTGAGAGAATTTAACAGTTTTACAAGCTTGAATCAATACGATACCTTCCACATTATTGATCAGATAAAGGATCTTTTAATGGTACCGTTGTGAATTGAGGGTTACAATTTACAAATAGTATTTACATAATTTACATACCTCGGGTTTAGAGTTCTTTTCTTAGTTTTAGTGAGTACAGAGTCCACTACCTCGTCACCTTGACTAGTTACCTAGATAGATAGATAGATAGATAGTTAAATAGATAGACAGCTAGATAGATAGACAGCAAGATAGATAGACAGCTAGATAGATAGACAGCTAGATAAATAGATAGATAGAAAGAAATAAACAAAGATTGATTGTAATGTATAATCTGTATGTTCAAATACGAACTATATTTAAAATTAAAATGAATTATATTGTTCAGCAATATTACTACAACAACAATAAACAAATAATAAAGTATCTTCAAGAAAAGTATTATATTACGCAAAAAAAACTCTCAGCTCTGATCTTGAATGGAAATTCACAAAGAAACTTTTTTTTTAAAAAGAAGAAAAACATATTTAAATACAATAGAATATATTAAACTCTTATATACTGCGTAAATAGATCTAGCAGTGCATTGATAGATAAACATATAGATAGTTAGTTAGATAGATATAGATAAATATATAGATAGTTAGTTAAATAGATATAAAGATGTATAAATAAATAGATACAAAGACAATGGATAGATAGATAAATAAAAAATTAATAGCTTAAAAGAATAGATAGATATATAGATAAATAGAAAGATAAATAGAAAGATAGATAGAAAGATAGAAAGAAAGNTAGATTAAAAGATAATTAACATGACAGATATCGATAAATAACATGTTAGATATATGGATATGATAGATACATATACTTTGGCAGACATTTATAAATTAATAAAAAAATAGAATAAATGATTGATACATTACAAAGACAGTAAATGATATTTTAAATCCTATTTATTGTCAAATGCAAAATTAAAATACAGAATTATGTTCAAGTATTTGTAAACTATATTTTTAGCATCTCCATATATATTCATCATTTATATTTGTCTAAAGCAAAATTACATTAAACAATATAAAAGTTTACAAACTAATACTCTTTTCTCTGGATATCGCATTTTATAATTGACAGGGTTTGCCATAAAACAGGTGCAATACAAGACTTTTAGCATGAGTATAGTTTAGCTATTCAGAGGTGGATTTTTAGAAAAGAATATAAGTTTTTTATTTTTTTCAAACTTTTTAAAATACATCATTTTTGGATTTTTCTCTCTCCAAAAAAAAATTTTATTTTAAAAATGTTTTCCCCGTTTATACTTTCCATGCATTTTTTTATATTGGACCAAAAAAAATTTTACTTTGCAAAAAAAGGAAGAAAAAAAATTTAGATAATTTTTTTCCCATTCTTGATTAGGTTTTAAAAAATTTATAAATTTCCTCGTATAAATAAAAACCAGAAGCCTAATATTTATACAACATACAGGGTGAGTCAAAAAAAAGTGTGTTTTACGGCGCTTGGTGCCAACTTGTACCTGAATGGTGTTTTTTCAATATTTTTTGAAAATTTGTAATTTTTTGTTTGTGCTTCAATGGCCCAAAAAAAATCCGCGAACCTTTTTTCTCTCAAAATCAAAAGTTCAGAAAACAAAAATATATAAATAAGTTGTTTCTATCGAAATCTAAAATTGTAAAAGATTGAATCACAGAAAATTTGCAATTTTCAGTTCTGTTCTGGTATAATTTTTTACGGAAAAATTGTTTTTCAATGGTTCTTAAGGTTTCAACAGAACACTTTAGAATATACTAAGAAGAAAGGAACTTAAGAATTTAAATAACTTTTCCTTAAAACTTATTACAATTTTGCGAATTTTCTGTGATTCTTTGATTCAATCTTTAAAAAATTTTAGATTTCGATAGAAACAATTTATATACACATTTTTGCTTTTCTAAAATTTTTATTTTGAGAGAAAAAAAGGTTCGCGGATTTTCTTTTGGACCATTGGAGTACCAAAAAAATTAAAAATTTTCAAAAACTATTGAAAAAAAACGCCATACAGGAGAGTTGCACAAAAAAAGATACAATTTTGCACCAGGCGCCGCAAATCACACTTTTTTTACTCACCCTGTACATTTTGTAAAAAAAAAATTCCACAGAAATTATCACAAAAAGTAGAAGATAAGAAAACATAAAACATTAAGAGATTCTTAGCTTCCAACACCTAGATATATCAATCAATCAATCAATCAATCAATCAATCTTTATATCGCTAACTAACTCAATCAATAAAAAATATTTCAATTTATCATTCAACAAATAAAATAATAACTCAATTGATCAACAATAAAACAAAAACACTCAATCAAAAAGTAATAAATCAATCCTAGGGTTTAAATAGAATAAAATATCTTATTCTTATCAACTTATTAGTAAAAAAAACTTACAATAAATCAAAAAAATGCATCATACTGAACAATAATATTCGATGAGATATGATATCAAGCTACTTTTCGCAAAACTCTCCAAAATAATGCTACAAACAGTTCAAATAAACTTTTAAAAAACAACAAAAATTCAGTATCTAACTTATTGTTTTCAGGGTAAAACCAGAAATTGAGGTTTTGTGGATTTGAAAATGGATCCAATTTCTTCGCTTAGGAATTCTTAGTTCAGATTTTATGAACATCTTGAAAAAGCTTAACTAGGTTCTGCTAATTGAACTTTATACTTCTATACAATAAGTGCTGAGGATCCATTTAATTTTGATCCGGATTCGCCCAGAAAAAAACTGGATCCGGATCTAAAACCGGATTTTAACTACTTCTAGCTTATATCCATCTTTTTATTTACAATTCTTATTCGCTTATGATGGGCCAACCAATCAAAACAACCAACTCTGGTTAGGCGGGTCCAAACTACATAGTAAATTGTGATTTTTTATTTGTATTGTCTTGTGCTTTGTAGTTGAATAAAAAATATGAATATGAATGAATATTAGTCCCGAGGCCGAATTTAAAGAATTTGAAACGAGGCTCAAACATGGTTAGTTCGACTTGAATTTGTATTCAGTGTTTCCAGATTTGAGCCGTAGCTCAATTAGAACCCGATTTTGGCGGTTCAGCGAGCGAATTAAATTTTTTAGGATAATTGGATCAAATTGAAATGGATCCTAAGCACTATTAAAAATATTTACCCTCAACCGAACAACTTTGGTTAGCTCGGATGAACCCTGGGGAGGAACATATCCCACAATCTTAGTAGAAGACATCACAATATGTCCTCATGTTCCATG
>NW_019398248.1:8025-10784 GCF_000591075.1 Eurytemora carolleeae
AACTACAAATTCTTTTAAGCCTGAAGGTACAATATACACTACTGACATTACACTCTCGAAAGTTATAGGAAAACAAACTGAGAACCAACCACAAAATTGTGCGCATTAACAAGAAATGCCGCGGTCTTGGATTTATTTTTGTAATCAAATATTGGTACTACATCATCCAACCTACGTTATTCAGGTCAAAAATAAATCTAACATAATTTGATTTACAAGTAAGTTTCTTTGAAATAAAAACACACATGAATTAACCAGCTAATAAAAAAAAATGTTTTTTTGGCATAGTTGTAATTTCAACTCCTTTTATATGTTTTAAACTTTCAAATAAATGCACAAAGTACATTCAATCTATTTTTATGTCGAATCATCACATACGTAAATCTAGATAAATAATACTTTTTCTAGTCATTGTCACGTCAATCGGTCTGGTGATAAGTAGGGTAAAGGACGTAGAAGCGATGATGAAGCATTGGAAAATTGTCGTCTTCTACCAGTAGTATTTAATGACTGAAAATTGTTATATAATCAAAACTTGACGTAATTTTTGTTATCGGCTATTTATTGATGTATGTAAATAGACTCCCCTAGACCGTAGGCCCGTAGCTTTAAGGGGGGGGGTCCTAGCTGCAGGCACGGGCACACCTCTTTTTCTCCAGAGGGGGGGGGCACCCTGTAAACTGAGACAAAAAAGAAGAGAATTTAAAAAGGACATATGAGAGAAAGAAAGTATTAAATCTTTTTAAATGGCTTTTAGGGAGCTTCGCGACCTCTCTCTTGAAATGCTCTGATCGAGTCGGCCATTCAATTAAGTTTTGACCTATTTTTTCTCAGAATTGGAACATTTACAAAAAAAATTCCGCTTTATTCCAGGAATTTTTATTTTCCTGAGGTCATGTGAGGTTCCACTCAAAATTTGGACCCAACCGGTTCAGCCATTTTGACGTTTATATTTGGACACAAACAGACAGACAGACAAGAAAAGTATATAATATATGCAGATTGATCATTAAAAGCTTTCTGAAATCTATCAAGTAATAAGCTCTTCCCTTATACTGCATACAGTGAGAACCAGAAAACTGTGGATAAGGAAGACGACATTAAAGCAATACTTATAGGCGTTTTTATGTTCATTAAAGGCAATGAATTTTACCAGTATTTAGTATTTTATTAAACAACTTCTGAAGTTAAATGGGTCTGTTTACACTGCACAATTGCTTTGTCACCACTTCATTGGAGTATTTAAAGATGATATAAATCTAACAGTCGTCTTCTTATTCCAGAGTTTTTTGTTCTATAACTGTATAATTATGCATATGTTCGTAACACGCTTATAGCTACAGCTATCAATTGATATTAATTTAAACTAATAAAATGTTTAATTAATGACAGTAATTTTTATAACTCTATTTTTTTATTATCAGATATTATTTTTGGTAAAATTGCTGCAAGATCTTCTTGGTTCTCGTACAACACATCATAGCAGCTTATTTTTCGACATAACTCCGTCTGAAATTATTAAGAATAAAGATTTTGTATTTTCAATTCGGCTTAGAAATATTTTCTGAAAGTGACTGTAATCATAATATTAAGTGTTTCGCCAAGCAATGCCCGATTCACAACGGTACCCTTGAAATCTTTATCTGATGAATAATGTGGAAGAAATTGTCGTTTTTTCTGGGTTTTCTTATAAATGTTTGTTTCTGATAATTCCTAAATGTTTTCCTGAAGTAAAAATTCGCAAGTCACTTTTGTAGAGAAACCTATTGAAAAATATTTTTTTTAAATTACAACCATTGATATTTCATACTTAATCAGGCAAAACTTTTAAGGAAACCGTTGTTACGCGAGCCATGCTGCGTATAGAAAGTCTGTTTGTCGCCCCTGTGTATTTCTGAGNTAGTACAGTGATAAGCTCCGTCCGAAATTAAGAATAAATGTTAAATATCTTTGTCTGGTACAGTAATAAGCTCCGTCCTAAATTAAGAATAAATGTTAGATGTCTTTGTCTGGTACAGTGATAAGCTCCGTTCTAAATTAAGAATAAATGTTAGATGTCTTTGTCTAGTACAGTAATAAGCTCCGTCCTAAATTAAGAATAAATATTAGATATCTTTGTCTGGTACAGTGATAAGCTCCGTTCTAAATTAAGAATAAATGTTAAATGGATTTGTCTGGTACAGTGATAAGCTCCGTCCTAAATTAAAAATAAATGTTAGAGCTCTAATGTACTATTAGTGTATTTGATGGCTTTACAACTCGAAAAGTTTTAGTTTAACATATTAAATCACTAATAAAGTGAAATGGGTCTGTTTACACCGCACAATTAATGTGTTATGAAGGTAATTGGACTATTTAAGGTCATAACTTGGGCCTGAAAGTTGTCTTCCTATTCCAGAGTTTTCTGGTTATCACTGTACATATAATGATTAAATTTTCCTGCAATTTCCCATCAGAGGTCTTTTCAAAATAAACAGGTTTCTACTCATACTTGAAATAAAAATTTGCAATAGAAAATAGATTTCTGAAGAGACGGTGTTTAAGTAATTTTTATATAAATTGGAAAGAAACTAGTGAGAACCAAAGAGAATAGAATATATTTCTTTATTATTTGATAACTAAACTCACTTTTTCGTCTTGCCGACATTTTTAGAATTAATTATTTAATAGTTAATTTTACTCTTTACTTAGCTTTTGAAACTGAAACGGACGCATCTATTTTAATAACGTGGATTTTAAAGGGACTGTAAGCTTAATTT